>NW_015176546.1:16533-27584 GCF_001447785.1 Gekko japonicus | reverse complement strand
AGGCCCCCCCCCCCTCCCCCCCCCCCAAGCACCAAGAATACAGAGCATAACTTGCCCCAGCCTGAGAGTTCCTATCTATACCTTGTGGCTAATAGCCACTGATGGACCTCTGCTCCAGATGTTTATCTACATAAGAACATAAGAGAAGCCAATGTTGGATCAGGCCAATTGCCCATCTAGTCCAACACTCTGTGTCACACAGTGGCCACAATTATCAGGTGCCATCAGGAGATCCAGCAGTGGGGCCAGGACGCTAGATGCCCTCCCACTATTGCCCCCCCCAAGCACCAAGAATATAGAGCATCCCTTGCCCCAGCCTGGGAGTTCCTATCTATACCTTGTGGCTAATAGCCCCTGATGGACCTCTGCTCCATATGCTTATCTAAGTGGCCTGTTTGCCCCCCTTCCAACTCTATGGTTCTATTGATTTATGTTTGCTCTGCGCTTCTGCAGACTCAAGCTGTTCTGAACTCAGTAATGCCACAATGCTGTTCTCTGAGGGACAGGGACATGGCTTAGTGGTAGATGTGGTTGCCAACAACAAGTTGGGAAACACCTGGAGATTTGGGGGGGTGGACCCTGGGGAGGGAGGGGTTTGGGGAGTGGTGGGACATCAGTGGGATATGATTCCATAGAGTCTGGCATGAGGGCCAACAGCAGGGCATAGAGGTCGAGCTCTTCATAAGACCATTAGAAGAGCCCTACTGGTTCAGACCAGTTGTCCATCTAGTCCAGCCTCTTGTCTCACACAGTGGCCAACCAGTTCCTCTGGAGGGCCAACAAGAGGGCATAGAGTCTGAGGACTTCATAAGACCATCAGAAGAGCCCTGCTTTATCAGACCAGTGGTCCATCTAGTCCAGCCTCCTGACACACAGTGGCCAACCAGTTCCTCTGGAGGGCCAACAAGAGGGCATAGAGTCTGAGGTCTTCATAAGACCATCAGAAGAGCCCTGCTTTATCAGACCAGTGGTCCATCTAGTCCAGCATCCTGTCTCACACAGTAGCCAACCAGTTCCTCTGGAGGACCAACAACGGGGGAAAGAGAGACCAAGGCCTTCCCCTGAGAAGAACATCAGAAGAGCCCTACAGGATCAGACCAGTGGTCCATCTAGTCCAGCATCCTGTCTCACACAGTAGCCAACCAGTTCCTCTGGAGGACCAACAACATGGCAGAGAGGCTGAGGACCTTCCCCTCTTTTCCTCCCTGAGCCAGAAGGCAACATCAGGGGAAGGCCTTGGACTCTATTCCCTGTTGTTGGCCCTGGGCCTCATCTTCCAGTGTGAAGGTGGGACGGGTGTTGCAAAGAAGGGAGTCAGGACGCAGAGGGACAATGCAAAATGCAGAGTCAGGATGCAGAGGGACAATGCAAAATGCAATCACCTTCATTAAATCAGGGGAGGGGAAGCTTAGGGGCAGAAAATTAGCATCTGTAGTGCCAAGTATACCTCTGCAACCCGACTCCTTTATTTGCAATGCCCCTCCCACCTTCAGGCTGTTAGATAAGGACTTGGGGATCTCCTTTCCTCCTTGTATCCAATGAAGGGAGCTCTGGCTCTCAAACATTTATACCCTGAAAATTGTGTTGGTCTCTAAGGTTCTAGGTAGAGGTAAAGGTTTCCCTTGCTCGAAAGTAGGGCTGCCAAGCCGTAGCGGGAGATCCAAAGGAGTTTGTACGCCGCTCTGAGACTCTTCTTCTTCTTCAATGCCCCTCCCACTTTCAGGCTGTTTGATAAGGATTTGGGGATCTCCTTTCCTCCTTGTATCCAATGAAGGGAGCTCTGGCTCTCAAACATTTATACCCTGAAAATTGTGTTGGTCTCTAAGGTTCTAGGTAGAGGTAAAGGTTTCCCTTGCTCGAAAGTAGGGCTGCCAAGCCGTAGCGGGAGATCCGTGCGTCTTCACAGGATCCCTGCCGTGGGGGACATTGATACGCGTTGCACCGCTGTCGCCAGGATGTGACGCTATGCGTCGCTCTGGCAATGGGGAGTCGAATCCAACTCTAGGGATGAGGTGCTCATCTCCGTTTCCAAGCCGAAGAGCCAGCACTGTCCAAAGACATTTCCGTGGTCACGTGGCTGGCATGACTAGACGCTGAGGCGCACAGAACGCTGTCACCTTCCCACCGAAGTGGTACCTATTTATCTACTTGCAATTTCTCGCTTTCGAACTGCTAGGTTGGCAGGAGCTGGAACCAGAGACGGGAGCTCACTCCGTCACGCGGCACTCGGGTCTCGAACTGCTGAATTACCGACCTTCCGGTCTGCAGCTCAGCGTCTTAACCACATGAGCCATGCAGCCCACCTCTAAGGTTCTATGGACTAGAATCTAGCTTTTCTGTTGCGGACAAACATGGCTGCTCTCTGAAACTGCCTGGTCCTTTTAAGTGGAGATGCCGGGAGCTGAACCCACAACTTCCGCATGTTGTACCACCGGATCCCCTGCCCCCGAAACAATTAGGGGAGTGGTCTCCATAAACCCAAACATAACAAATGAAGGGGGAAACATGACAGAACGTGGGGAGGTGGCCTACATAGCTGGATGGATCCATTCCCCGGGTTCCATGGAGCAGTTGGGTGAATGAATAGTTGCTTTAATTTCTCATTATTCTGAACCGGACCCAAAAAGAAAAAGAAAAGAAATGTAAATGTTTCCATTAGTATGCCTTCCTCTATAAACCACGGCACAATGTTTATTTCTCGCCTTCTTCTTCCCCTCCCCATCGCCGGCAAGCCAGTCGCTGGCAGCAGGCACCCAGGCCCTATAAAAAATTAAGGGATGCGGCTGTGGTTTGCATTGTGCTAACAGCAGAAGTACACAGTGTGTTTGGAAGTTCTCTTTTATTAGTCTCTTCCCGATATAAACAAGAATAATATGTGAGACGCTATTAATTCTCTCTTGGGCCTCCATTATAATTATGTTTATTATTGCCATTTGTTTCAAATCCATAACCTTTATCTCGAGTAATAATAAGCAAAGGAAAAGAAGAACAAGAGGCGCTCTCGAGTAACTTGAAGTGGGTAAGCTGAAGAACTGGCTTCTGGGACATCGTCACCATGGCCTCTCCAGCACCTTCTAGAGCAGGGGTGTCGAACTCATTTGTTAGGAGGGCCGGATCTGACATAAATGAGACCTTGTCGGGCCGGGCCACGTGTGTCAAAAAATGTCATGCCAGGTAGCAAAGATATAAACTTTATAAAGGACACAAATGCAAAGATTTTTTTTTAACTTAAAATAAAAAGCATGCTTAAAACATGTGCACTCTTGCGATATTTTGTTTATTTAACAGTGTCTGATAACTGACACATCTTGCTCTGAATTATTGCATCAAAATGTCTGTGCTGTTGCAATTCTGCGTATGCTGTTCAGGTGTGTATCTGTAAGCTGCAAACAAACCTACGATGATGCAGCAGCAGCAGCAGAACTGGAAGAAGAAGCAGAAGACAGCCAGTTCCACTGCGGGCCTTATAGAAGCCCTCTGGGGGCCTGAGGCTTGGAACGGTACTAGGGTTGTCCTCTGCAGATTGAGAAATTCTGGATTTGGGGGTGGAGCATGGGGAGGACCTGGCTGGGGGACAGGAGGAACCTCAGAAGGGAAGTGATGCAATAGTCTCCACCCGCCAAAGCAGCCGGTTTCACCAGGGGAACTGACGTCTGTGGTCTAGAGATCAATTGTAATTCTGGGAGGTCTCCAGGTCCCACCTGGTGCAATCCTAGACGGTACCATCACAGTGGGAATGCCCTGTGTTATTCCTGGTTCTTGTTGGTGGACAATAAACACAACAATACTTTTGTGTGCATCGGCTAATGAATAGTAGAAAATAGGAAGGAAGGCAACATTGTATAGCCCAATCTCGTCGGATCTCAGAAGGTAAGCAGGTTTGACCATTGGAAGGGAGACACACACATACCCAGGAAGAATCTGCAGAGCAAGGAAATGGTCAACCACCTCTGTTTCTCACTTGCCTTGGAAGCCCCTTGCTGGAGTCACCATAAGTCTTGGATGGAAGATCACCAAGGATGACTCTGCGGAGGAAGGCAATGGCAAACCTCCTCTGCTTCTCACTGGCCTTGGAAGCCCCTTGCTGGAGTCACCATAAGTCTTGGATGGAAGATCACCAAGGATGACTCTGCGGAGGAAGGCAATGGCAAACCTCCTCTGCTTCTCACTGGCCTTGGAAGCCCCTTGCTGGAGTCACCATAAGTCTTGGATGGAAGATCACCAAGGATGACTCTGCGGAGGAAGGCAATGGCAAACCTCCTCTGCTTCTCACTGGCCTTGGAAGCCCCTTGCTGGAGTCACCATAAGTCTTGGATGGAAGATCACCAAGGATGACTCTGCGGAGGAAGGCAATGGCAAACCTCCTCTGCTTCTCACTGGCCTTGGAAGCCCCTTGCTGGAGTCACCATAAGTCTTGGATGGAAGATCACCAAGGATGACTCTGCGGAGGAAGGCAATGGCAAACCTCCTCTGCTTCTCACTGGCCTTGGAAGCCCCTTGCTGGGAGTGCCATAAGTCTTGGATGGGAGAGCACCAAGGAAGACTCTGCAGAGGAAGGCAATGGCCACCCACCTCTGCTTCTCACTTGCCTTGGAAGCCCCTTGCAGGGGTCACCATAAGTCCTGGATGGGAGACCACCAAGGATGATTCTGCAGAGGAAGGAAATTCAAAGCGGTCCAAAGGCGGAAACAGCTGCCTAGGGAGGTGGTGAGCTCCCCTTCACTGACAGCTTTCAAGATGAGGCTGGACGGATATTTGTTAGGGATGCTTTAGGCTGGTCCTACATTGGACAGGGGGTTGGACTAGATGCTCTGTCTGGCCCCTTCCAACTCTATGATTCTCTGATCAGAGAGTCTGAAAAACCTGGAAGGTTTTTGAGGTGAGCTGTGGGATTGCCTCACTAATCTTTACTCAACTTTAATGGGCATCATCTTCTTGATGGTCGGCACATGTATATGTCATCTGTGCCTCATGGTGTCATTCACATTCAGTCGTGGGGGGGGGTGCTATTTGGCAATGTGATAACATCTTCCCAAGATCCCTATGCAAAACAACATTCAAGATAGCAGCACCTTCTTCCAAGATACGGTAATGTAAGAAATCCCTGAATCAGTCCTGCAATCAGTGAACACCAGGTGGCCTTTACAGTATAAATAGGAAGAAGAAGAGGAGGAGGAGGAGGAGGCGGAGGAGGAGGAGGGAGGAGGAGGAGGAGGAAATTGGATTTATGCCCCACCCTTCACTCGGAGTCTCAGAGTGGCTTCCAAACTCCTTTCCCCCCCCTCCCCACAACAGACACCCTGTGAGGTAGGTGGGGCTGAGAGAGCTCTTTCCAGAACTGTCCTTGAGAGAACAGCTCTTATCAGAACTATGGCTTGCCCAAGGTCACCCAGCAGCTGCAAGTGGAGAAGTGGGGAAATCAAACCCAGCTCTCCTAGATAAGAGTCCGCACGCTTAACCACTGTACCAAACAGGCTGACCCTACTGACCAACAAACTGGGCGACCCTACTTGCAGATTAAAACATTTGCACTATGGAGCCCTTGATGGTGAGGGCAGATCTGGCAGATGGTTCTGAGAAACTGGGGTGATTCTCTGGCCAACATTTGTTTTTAGATGCTGATTAGTGCCTTTACTTCCCTCTGGGTATTGTTTTCCTTCTGCTTGCCCTCACTGTCTTCAACCTCATTCGCCTAGTCTGCTGTTTAAATCTACTGAGTGTGACAAAACTACCTGTGTGTAGCACCTTCATGTCTTCATCCCTTCACCTGTGAAGTTACATCATTTGCCCCCCAGTCATCCCATGGCAACATGGGCAAATGAGGTCAAGGACAGTGAGGGCAAGGTCGATGAACTGCAAGGGTGTTGAAAAGTTATCGTTTGCCCCCAGTCATCCCATGGAGACCCCTCAGAATTACAATTGATCTCCAGACCACAGCCATCAGTTACCCTAGTTGTTTGCCTCCATTCATGCCATGGCAACATGGGCAAATGAGGTCAGGTCAGGGACAGTGAGGGCAAGGTCGATGAACTGCAAGGGTGTTGAAAAGTTATCATAACAGTGACAATGTGCTGGCAAACGGGCAGCGAACGGAAGACAACATTCACAAAGACACGCACAAAACGAGACACACAGCTTTAGCTCGGCGCTAATGAATTCGATGGACACAATCCAGTTGAATTTAAACTCCATTAAGTGATCATTATTTCAATGGGAGGGCAATTGAGGGATAGTCTTTATTCTCCCACTGAAAGCAATGAGGCGTGGAAGTGTTTAACTTTGGCCATAGCTGGCCCTAAATATTTAAGATGAGTATTTTTTTGTCTTTGATATCAATCTATTGATTTGAAATAATCCCATTCTGCTCTTTCTAAAGCCACAGCTGTCAAAATATCTCTCCATACCTTTTTATACCACCTTCCCCCCACGTATTCAGGGCAGAACTCCCACCCCCCTTTTTATCCCCACAATGGCTGGACTGCTCCAAAACTTTCAAGTGTGTTTCTTGGTCAAGCATGGACTTGAAATATGGGTGTTTTGAGACCTATAATATTGTGACCTTTACAGCACACTGGTACCAGAACAGCAGTCATATCTTCAAACCAGACATACACATTAACTTTTAGGTACTGGGAGGTGCCATCAGGTCACAGTTTACCAAGAAGAAGAAGAAGAAGAAGAAGAAGAAGAAGAAGAAGAAGAAGAAGAAGAAGAAGAAGAAGAAGAAGAAGAAGGAGGAGGAGGAGGAGGAGGAGGAGGAGGAGGAGGCGGCGGCATGTCTCTGCAGGTCTCTCCTGTAGATCCCGTGCCCTCATACTTCCATACACATCATGCCAGATGTTCTTGGCCATTTGTGATAGGGAAAGTATTTTTTAAGTTAGGCTTTTCTCTCTCCTTTTGACTGCAACCCGAAAGTGAACTTGATCTACTTGAATAAATGTAAGTGTTCCCTTTTCTGCAATATATTTCTTGGAGATTCATTTACTGCACTCAATATCAGGCTTCTATGACTGGGCAAACTCTGCCCTATTAACTAAATATCCCAATACGACCTTCCCAAGGGATTCAGAAACCCAGAGTTCTGGACATGAGTCAAGTCTGCAAGCAATGATCCCTCTAAGCTGTGGAGTCTTGTGAGCAAAAATTCTACTTTGTGAGCTCTTGGCATTAAAGCTGTGAGCAAGAGATTTGGCTGCTGCATAAAGTAGTTTGCTCTGGAGCCCTCCTTCCTGAGCTAAGACCGAAATGTGTGAGCTGGAGGCTAAAAAACTGTGAGCTAGCTCACACTAACTGAGCTTGGAGGGAACACTGCCTGCAAGTTTCCAGAACCTCACGGTGCCGGGATGGATCTCACCCATTCTTGGTGGTCACTTTAAAAATCCTTCTTTCCCCCTTTTTTCCCTTCCCACTGGCTTTTTCTGAAAAAAAGCAAAAGCCACTCCAGACTCCGACATGAAGGATGTGTCTTAATTGGCTGGATAAGGGGAAGGAGTCTGGAAGGGACGCAGCGTGGCAGCTAAGATTCCCTTTAAGTATGTCCATATTTTAATCCTTACGGGCTCCTAATGCTCTTATCTCTAAATTTCATAAGACACAAAAGAGGCAACGTGCCCAGCCCGGGAATGTACAGAGAGGATAATTCCAGTGATGGAGCAGCGGCGAGGGAAACGACAGTCCAGGAACATGCGGCAAAGAAGAACCACTGCAGCCAATCAGAACCGCATCGGGGAATTGGGGCAGACAACACATTATTAAACTAATTGGGATCTGTCCAAGGACGGCTCTGATGTCAGCCCAACTTTCTTTGCAGAAAGCGTCTTGGGGCTAGCCGATGATTGCGCGTCCTCAGGATCTTTATTGCTCTCCATTGCTCCCCCCCACACCACCAAAAAAAAGAAAATATAGCAAAGGAGGGTTGGGGAGAGGACTAGAGGCTGGCATGCCAAGGAAGGTGACTCAGCAAAAGTTTCCCAGTGGGCATCGGCCGGAGCTTTTCTTTCTCAGCATAAAGCTGAAATATTTCCCCGCAAACGAGGCAGACTTGAAGCAGAGCACCTGCAAAGGCGTCCTACACGTGGAGTTCTGCTTGGCGTTTGGGCAACCAGGGAGATAGTCACATTTCGATTGCAGCGTGTCATAGGAGCTCTTCTTGGGGGGGGGGGTGGACTCCAGTCTTGGTTTGGCGTAGTGGTTAGGAGTGTGGACTCTAATCTATGAGAACCGGGTTTGATCCCCCCACTCCTCCACATGCAGCTGCTGGTGTGACCTTGGGTCAGTCACAAGTTCTCTCAGGGCTGTTCTCTCAGGAAAGAGCTCTCTCAGCCCCGCCTACCTCACAGGGTGTCTGTTGTGGGGAGGGGAAGGGAAAGGAGATTGTAAGCCACTCTGAGACTCCTTCGGGTAGTGAAGAGTGGGGTATAAATCCAATCTCCTCCTCCTCCTCTTCTTCTAACAAGCTTTTTTGCTTTAACCAAAACCGTCGGGAGGTGACCCTTCTGCAAATAGAGATGCCAGGCTCCAGGTGAGACCTGGCGATCCCCGGAATTACAGCTCCTTTCAGACTAGAGAGATTTGTTCTCCTAGAGAAAATGGATGTTTTGGAAGGTGGAAGGTGGGTCTGATAAAATATAAGGCAGCTTCATATGTGTTCATGTGACATGGGTCCTGGCTCTGCTGAGGCTGACCACTCCTCAGATGAGGAAGAGCCAGGGAGCAACCCAGCCTCCTCTGGAGTCAGCCCAGAAGAAGAACCCCCAACAGGACCTGAGGAGGAAGAGTCCCCAGCAGCTGCACAGGTGGTGCAGCCAGAAGGAGAGATTGACCCTGTGCCTGGCCCAGCACCCCCTGGTGGAGGCACCCCAAGGCCAGACTCCCCACCTAGTTCACCTGAGTGCCCCAGACGTAGGGCATGCCAGAGACTGACTATGCAGGAGTGAAGACGGAGTGCCAGACTCCAGCTCCTGCAGAGGCAGAGGGAAGAGGTGTAAGCCTTTGCAGACTCAACCCCAGGGAAGGAAGGACCTGCTCAAAAGCACTCAGTGCACCTGGTTGTCAGGCTCCTTAGTCAGGTCACAACACACACAGGGCTTCTTAAGAAGATCCGTGTTTTATTGATAATCCATTACTAAAGAACGAATATACAGCTTGTGTCAGGAATGACTGGTAATATGATGGCCACTGACTTATAGTGTAAACAACCCCCCCGCCCCCGGAACCCAATCCAATGAGTACATTCCGTGCGCACGTGCAGCAGAAGCAGGCAAGTGCTGAGTGCCTAAACCATTAAGTTTCCCAGGCAAGGTATTATGCAGCTGGGAATGATAACAAGGTCAGGCTGAGAGATAGCAGGCAGAACTGAGACAGGGAGGAGCTGGGAACGAGGAGGAGGCAGTGCACCCCTCCACATTCCAGTTCTATGACAGGGCTACCTGACACTGGTTCAATGCAGCAGCAACTTTGCTCACTCAGACCTGCTCCTGTGTGTGTGTAGCAGCCACTCCTTGTCCTTACAACCTTGACCTCCTGGCTCCTTGACTTTCGTCTCTGCCTGACCTTGATTCGAGACTGTGTTTACAAGCTTCTAGTGTGTGGTCTCTGTGGCAGCCAGCCAAGACAGCACAGCAGGAGGGATGGGAAAGACCATCAACCAAGACCCTGGAGAGCTGCTTCCAGTCTGAGTAGACAAGACTGACCTTGATGGACCAGAAGGTCTGATTCAGTAGAAGGCACCTTCATGTGTGGATGGGAAAGACCTTTATCTGAGACCCTGGAGAACTGCTTCCAGTCTGAGTAGACAAGACTGACCTTGATGGACCAGAAGGTCTGATTCAGTAGAAGGCACCTTCATGTGTGGATGGGAAAGACCTTTATCTGAGACCCTGGAGAACTGCTTCCAGTCTGAGTAGACAAGACTGACCTTGATGGACCAGAAGGTCTGATTCAGTAGAAGGCACCTTCATGTGTGGATGGGAAAGACCTTTATCTGAGACCCTGGAGAACTGCTTCCAGTCTGAGTAGACAAGACTGACCTTGATGGACCAGAAGGTCTGATTCAGTAGAAGGCACCTTCATGTGTGGATGGGAAAGACCTTTATCTGAGACCCTGGAGAACTGCTTCCAGTCTGAGTAGACAACATTGACCTTGATGGACCAATGGTCAGATTCAGTAGAAGGCAGCTTCATGTATGTTCACGTGTGGACGGGAAAGACGTCCACCCAAGACCTAAAGAGTCTCTGCCCGTCAGAGTAGACAATACTGACCCTGACGGAATGGTGGTCTGATTCAGCGCAAGTCAGCTTCTTGGGTTCATCGGGCAAACTCGCCGAGCTGCCACTTCGGTTACAGTTGAGAAATCGGGAAGCTGGCCCTGACCCACAGGTCACACTGTCTTCCCCACCCCTCTGATGTTCCCAGATGTTTGCCTCTATTTGCTTCCATCTCTCTGATCCGATGCCATTCTTCCATGGCTTGCAGGTGGAGGAACGGTTCTGCCTGAGAGGCCATTCTGGGTCAGGTAACTCGGCACAATTCCGGTCCTCCTTCAAGCAACCCACACGCCATCCATTACAATGACAAGTGATTCACCAGTAGTAAACAATAGACCCCTACACATCCATCCACCGGAAGCCTGGAGAGAACTCTCTGAACCCTACCACGAAACGCATCTCCTACCCCTCTCTCTGTCGATGCATGAAGGAGATGTTATTGGCTTTCAAGAGTGGCGAGCGTAGGAGGAGAGTGTGTGTCTTTGTGTGTGTGTGAGAGAGAGCGAGGGAGAGAGAGAGAATGTTCACGGGGTGAGTGGCTGGGCTTTCAACAGAAATAGCTGTATGTGTACAAAGCCAGGAACGCAGCGGAACACAACAGCAACACACAAATACACAGAGCACTGGGAGACTAGAATGATTCAGTATGGTGGAAGGAAAACAAAGAGGAGGAGGAGGGGAAAGGATGAGAGAGAGAAGGAAGGAAGGAAGGAAGGAAGGAAGGAAGGAAGGAAGGAAGGAAGGAAGGAAGGAAGGAGGGAAGGAAGGAAGGAAGGAAGGACATA
>NW_015176546.1:12757-16493 GCF_001447785.1 Gekko japonicus | reverse complement strand
CTATACCTTGTGGCTAATAGCCACTGATGGACCTCTGCTCCATATGCTTATCTAATTCCCTTTTGAAGCCGTCCATGCTTGTAGCCGCCACCACTTCCTGTGGCAGTGAATTCCATGTGTTAATCACTCTTTGGGTGAAGAAGTACTTCCTTTTATCCGTTCTAACCCGACCGCTCAGCAATTTCATGGAGTGCCCACGGGTTCTTGTATTGTGAGAAAGGGAGAAAAGTACCTCTTTCTCTACCTGCTCTTTCCCATGCATAATCTTATAAACCTCGATCATGTCACCCCTCAGTCGTCTTTTCTCCAAGCTAAAGAGCCCTAAGTGCTTTAACCTTTCCTCATAGGGAAAGTGTTCCAACCCTTTTATCTTTTGAGTTGCCCTTTTCTGCACTTTTTCCAAAGCTATAATATCCTTTTTAAGGTGTGGTGCCCAGAACTGCACACAGTATTCCAAATGAGGTCTCACCATTGATTTATATAGGGGCATTATGATATTGGCTGATCTGTTTACAATACCCTTCCTAATAATCCCCAGCATAGCATTGGCCTTCTTTATTGCAGTCACACACTGTCTCGACATTTTCAGTGAGTTATCTACTACAACTCCAAGATCTCTCTCTTGGTCAGTCTCTGCCAGTTCAGACCCCATCAATGTGTATTTATAGTTCGGATTTTTCACAACAATGTGCATCACTTTGCACTTGGCCACATTGAACCCCATTTGCCATGCTGATGCCCACTCGCCCATCCTTGACAGATCCCCTTGCAGTGCCTCACAATCCTCCCTGGTTCTCACCACCCTGAACAACTTTGTGTCATTTGCAAATTTAGCCACTTCACTGCTTACTCCCAACTCCAAAAAATTAATAAACAAGTTAAAAAGCATCGGACCAAGTACTGATCCCTGCGGTACCCCACTACTTACCACCCTCCACTGAGAAAATTGCCCATTTATTCTCACTCTCTGTTTCCTATTTATCAGCCAGTTTTTGATCCACAAAAGGTCCTTTTATCCCGTGACTATTGAGCTTACTTAGGAGCCTTTGATGAGGAAAAGCTTTCTGGAAGCCAAGGTGAACAACATCTATTGGGTCCCCCTTGTCCACATGTTTGTTCACTCCCTCAAAGAACATTAACAGGTTAGTGAGACAAGATCTTCCCTTACAGAACCCATGCTGAGTCTGCCTCAATAGGTTTTGTTCATCTATGTGCCTACTAATTCTTTCCTTAATAATAGTTTCCACCAATTTACCCAGTATCGAAGTCAGACTGACTGGCCTGTAATTTCCCGGATCTCCTCTGGAACCCTTTTTAAAGATGGGAGTGACGTTAGCTACCTTCCAGTCCTCAGGAATGGAGGCAGATTTTAAGGAAAGATTACATATTTTTTTGTCAGGAGATCCAGAAGTTGAGTTCCTTCAGAGCTCTCGGATGTATGCCATCCGAGCCTGGTGATTTATCAGTTTTTAAGTTGTCTATCAGTCGTAGAACCTCCTCTCTTGTCACCGCAGTCTGACTCAGGTCTCTCAACATCCCTCCCGAAATCAGTGGTTCTGGAGTGGGCAAGTGGCTGGTGGAGGTGAGACAGATGTGGGAGGAGGAGAGAATGGAGGTCCCCATGAACCCGCAGGCCACGTCACCTGGAAAGGGTGGAGGGGCGCTAAACAAAAACTCATTACTTCTGAACTTCTTGGGTGCTCCAAGCAAATGGACATGGCCTCACTGGTGGTATGGTGGTGGCCCCTTTGTTGGCCTTGGGGCTCTGGCGAGTGTAACCCATCACAGGGTGGCCAGCCTCCAGGTAGAGCCTGGAAATCTCCTGGAAACAGATCTCCAGACTACAGAGTGTTCCCTGGAGAAAATAGCAACTTGGGAAGGTGGACTCAATGGACTTATGCCATGGTGTGGTCCAGTGTTCCCTCTAAGCTGAGTCACTGTGAGCTAGCTCACAGAATTTTAGCCTCCAGCTCACAGAGTTTTGTCTTAGCTCAGGGAGGATGGCTCCAGAGCAAGCTAATTTATGCAGTAGCCAAATCATTTGCTCACAACTTTAATGCCAGCAGCTCACAAAGTAGCATTTTTGCTCACTAGACTCCACAGCTTAGAGGGAACATTGGTGTGGTCCTTCCCCTTTCAAAACCTTCCCCTCACCAGGCGCCACCCTCAAATCCCCAGGATCTGCCCACAGATTTCCCAGGAATTGTCCAACTGAGAGATGGCAACCCTACAACCAGACTGGAGACATCTGTTTCCCTGGAGAAAATGGCTGTTTTGGAGGGTGGACTGTATAGTATTATATCCTGCTGAGGTCCCTCCCCTCCACAAACCCCTCCCTCCCCAGACTCCGCCCCCAAATCTCCGGGAGTTTCCCAAAGCAGAGTTCATAAACTTAGACCCTTAAACTTTTTGAACAACATGTATTGCTGTAGATTTTCCGGGATGTGTGGCCGTGGTCTTGGCATTGTAGAACCTGATGTTTCGCCGGTAACTGTGACTGGCATCCTCAGAGGTATAAACACAGAAAAATGGAGTACTCTTTGTGTCAAGGTGAGAAGAAAATGGTAGGCAAGTAATTTATATCTACTCAGGAAGGTGGGGTAGGGCTGAGTCATTGTCTTGTAGGAGTTCCCTAGGCTGTGAACATGCTAATGGAGGAGCTTTCCTGAGGAGGTTCTTTTGTTTCCTGAGGAGGTTTCCTGCTTCCTGAGGAGGTTGTGGAAATTTTAATCTTATCTGTAGTGCTATTGTCAGATCTACAGCCTTTTGTGGTTTTCAGGACAGGAAGCCATGTCCTATTTATTTTTAAACTCTCTTCTTTCCTGTTGAAATTATGTTTATGTTTGTGAATTTCAATGGCTTCCCTGTGCAATCTGACATGGTAATTGGATGTGTTGTCCAGCATTTCAGTGTCTTGGAATAAGATATTGTGTCCTGTTTGATTTAGGCTATGTTCAGCCACTGCTGATTTTTCAGGTTGGCCCAGTCTGCAGTGTCTTTTATGTTCTTTTATCCTTGTCCGAATGCTACGCTGTGTGGTCCCGATGTAAACTTGTCCACAACTGCATGGTATGCGGTATACTCCTGCAGAAGTGAGGGGGTCTCTTCTGTCTTTTGCCGATCGTAGCATCTGTTATATTTTTCTGGTGGGTCTGAATACTGTTTGTAGGAGTAGCCCAGAGGCCTTCTGCTGTCTTTGTCTGTATGTTTGGTTACTTTGTTTCCTGTGTTATCACGGTATGTGTCTGCCTGTCTTCAGAGAATAAGTCTTTGCATTGTGAGATCTTGGTTTTCAGTGCCTGGCTGGCCAACCCCTTTTCGTGTTGAACCTTGTACTAACTCCAAATAAAGAACCAGCAGTGTTTAAGAATTCTATGTGTGTGAGTGCACTTTGGGTCCGCTCTCATAGAGCAGGCTTTTCCATTTCTTACACCTTTCCACAGCCTTTGGTAAGGGGCCAATACCTAGAACTGAGGTTTAGTGGGTGACACATATTAGACATGTGTAGCCACATTCCCACGACCAGTGGTCATTTCCTGCAGGAGTGCACAGGAGCAGAGCTCTGGCAGTAAAGAGCCCAGGGGGTGGGCACATGCAACAGGCCCCACACCCTGCTCCCAGCAGCCCTAGACCATGAGGAGCAAGAAGCCCCTTCCTTCCTTCCTTCCTTCCTTCCTTCCTTCCTTCCTTCCTTCCTTCCTTCCTTCCTTCCTTCCTTCCTTCCTTCCCTCCCTCC
>NW_015176546.1:8806-12286 GCF_001447785.1 Gekko japonicus | reverse complement strand
CCCCCCCCAATAGCTAGCAGTCCAGTGGCACCTTTAAGACCAAGTTTTATTCAGGTACAACCTCTCCCTCCTCTGTGAGGACAGATCTGCACGTCCCCCCTCCCATAGGTAGTAATCCAAAACAGTCCAGTGGAGCTTGAGTGGTGTGTCTTGCCTTCTGACGCACTTCCGTTGATGTCAGGGGGTGTGGCCTATGCAAATAAGTTATGCTAATGAGTTCCTGCACCTCTTTTTCTACAAAATTACCCCTGAATGCCTGATCCTTTTAACTGGCGATGCCAGGGATTGAACCTGGGACCTTCTGCATGCCAAGCAGAGGCTCTACCACAGCCCATCCCCAGCCTGTGTGTGTGTGTGTGTGTAAAACAAGTGTGGCTGGCACTGTGGTAAGCAGGGCCCCAACCGATTTATGCATTGCACGCACAAATCTGCACATTTTTTTTTGAACAACTTGGTGTCCATTCCGTTTATCAGAAAGAAAACGGCAAGACGGGAGCTCTGTGTCTGGAGGCGAGAGATCTCTGAGTAAGAAGTGGTGGGGATCGGGTAACAGAGAGAAAAACTGTCTTTCCAGCTCTGCTTGAGAGCATTCCCTGGATTTCTGGAAAGCCCGGATGCAAACAGAACTCTGAACAATGTGGACATTTGGCCCATTTCAGCAATATTTTTTTTTTAAAAAATGTTATTTTAAATGGATGCTTGTAAGCACATTTGAATGCTTATTAGTATTAATAATTTAATTATTAATAACTCCCAAATTAACAATTGCAATAATAATACTAATAACACCACTGCTATAATGGATTCCCAACATTGTAATGAGGTTGTTTGCCTTGACCTGGGTGGCCCAGGCTAGCCCTGTCTTGTTAGATCCCAGAAGCTAAGCAGGGTCGGCCCTGGTTGGTACTTGGATGGGAGACCAAGAAGGAAGTCACAGGGTTGCTACATGGGGACAGATGATGGGAAACCACCTGTACCCACCTCTTGCCTTGAAACCTTCCCCGGGGGTTGTCATAAGTTGGAAAACCCATGCGGGGTTGCCACCAAGGAAGACCTGGGTTGCTGAGCAGAGGAAGGTTATGGCAAACCGCCTCGGCCCATTTCTTGCCCGTTCCATATACGCCTCAAAGAGCATTACGCTCGAAAGATCAACATCTCCTGGTGGTCCCTGGCCCGAAGGACGCCCGTCTTGACTCAACCAGGGCCGGGGCCTTCTCTGTCCTGGCCCCAGCCTGGTGCAACATGCTCCCTATTGAGACCAGGGCCCTGCGAGAGCCAGTTTGGTGTCGTGGATAAGTGCGCGTACTCTAATCTGGGAGAACCGGCTTTGATTCCCCACTCCTCCACTTGCACCTGGCTGGATGATCTTGGGCAAACCATAGTTCTGGGTGTCCTTGAAAAAGAGCAGTTTCTGTCAAGAGCTCTCTCGGCCCCACCGACCTCACAGGGTGTCTGTTGTGGGGAGGGGAAGGGAAAGGAGTTTGTAAGCTGCTGTCAGCAGGGGTCATTTAGTAGAAAAAGAGGTGCAGGAGCTCATTAGAATAACTCATTAGCATAACTCATTTGCATATGCCGCATCCGCTCACATCACCGGAAATGTGTCAGAAGGCAACACCCACCGCTGAGGCTCCACTGGACTGTTTTGGATTGCTAACTATTGGGGGGGTGGGGAATGTGCAATTCTGTCCTCACAGAGGAGGGAGAGCTTGTACCTGAATAAACCTTGGTCTTAAAGGTGCCACTGAACTGTTTTGGATTGCTAGCTATTGGGGGGGGGACGTGCAGATCTGTCCTCACAGAGGAGCGAGAGCTTGTACCTGAATAAAACTTGGTCTTATAGGTGCCACTGGACTGTTTTGGACGGGGGGAGGGGGGAGCTCTGCAACTTACCTGGCTGCTTCTTGCTCTGACTGAGGGCTGCTGGGAGCAGGGGGCGGGGCTTGTTGCATGTGCCTGCCCCCTGGGCACTTTACTGCCGGAACTCCGCTCCTGTGCGCTCCTGCAGGAAATGACCCCTGGCTGTGAGACACCTTTGGGTAGTGAAGGGCAAATATAAATCCAATCTCTTCTTCTCTTCTTCTTCTTCAATTCTGCAGGGCCTGCAAGACAGAGCTCTTCCACCAGGCCTTTGGTTGAGGTGGCGGGTGTCCATCTATGGCCTGCCTGAGGTTACTGTCACCCGTCTATCACCAGTCTACTGACCACCGACAACTGGCCTTTAGCTCATCATACCGTCAGGCCAGAACTTTATAACCAACTGATGCTGTTCCAAGCAGTACCTGTTGTTTTAATCGGTATAATGTTTTATCGTGGTTTAATGTTTTAAACTGAAATTGTATTTATTTCAATGATATTACCCACCCTGAGCCCGCCGTGGAATGGGCGGGATATAAATGCAAACAGAGGTCATTTCCTGCAGGAGCACACAGGAGCGGAGATCTGGCAGTAAAGAGCCCAGGGGGTGTGCACATGCAACAAGCCCCACCCCCTGCTCCCAGCAGCCCTCAGACAGAGCAAGAAGCAGACAGGTAATGTTGCAGAGTGCCCCCTGACCCCCCGGTCCAAAACAGTCCAGTGGCACCTTTAAGACCAAGTTTTATTCAGGTACAAGCTCTCCCTCCTCTGTGAGGTGCACGCCCCCCCCCCGATAGCTAGCAATCCAAAACAGTCCAGTGAAGCCTGGGTGGTGGGTGTTGCCATCTGACACACTTCCGGTGATGTCGGGGTGTGTGGCATATGCAAATGTATATAACTGTAAATGGTGGACTCTGTGTCCTTATATCCTGCTGAGATGGCTCCTGTATGACAGCCAGGGGTCATTTCCTGTTGGAGTGCAACTCCAGCAGTAAGGAGCTTAGGGGGCGGGCACATGCAACAGGCCCCACCCCCTGCTCCCAGCAGCCCTCAATTGGGCCACGAGGAGCAAGAAGCAGCCAGGTAATTTGCAGAGCCCTCCCCAGCCCCCCGGCCCAAAACAGTCCAGTGGCACCTTTAAGACCAAGTTTTATTCAGGTACAAGCTCTCTCTCCTCTGCGAGGACAGATCTGCATGCCCCCCCCCCCCGATAGCTAGCAAGCAAACAGACGCTGTGGAGCCTGAGCAGTGGGTGTTGCCTTCTGACACCCTTCCGGTGATGTCAGGGGGTGTGGCACATGCAAATGAGTTATGCAAATGAGTTATGCTAATGAGCTCCTGCGCCTCTTTTTCTACAAAATGACCTCTGAATGCAAATAATAAATAAATCAATAAATCAGTTAAAAAAACCTCCCTGTGGGGTCGCTATGATTGGGGAAACCAAATGAGGCATTGCCACCGTGGGAGGCCTGGGTTGCTGTGCAGAGGCAGGCGACGGCGCACCGCCTCTGCTCATCCCCTGCGCTGAAACCCCATGAAGGGTTGCCATGAGTTGGGAAACACCAGGAGGGGCTGCCCTGAGTTGGTTGCAACCTGACGGCAATTTACCATTAACGGAATCAAACT
>NW_015176546.1:6495-8728 GCF_001447785.1 Gekko japonicus | reverse complement strand
TGACTGCCTCTGAATGTGGAGGTTTCCTTAAATCACTATGGCTAGTAGTCACGGATAGACATAAGAACGAAAGAGAAGCCATGTTGGATCAGGCCAATGGCCCATCCGGTCCACACAGTGTCCAAAACCCAGGGGCCATCAGGAGGTCCACCAGTGGGGCCAGAACTCCAGATGCCCTCCCACTGTTGCCCCCCAGGCACCAAGAGTACAGAGAATCCCTGCCCCAGACCTAAAAAACATAAAATAAGCCATGCTGGATCAGGCCAATGGCCCATCCAGTCCAACACTCTGTGTCACACAGTGGCCAAAACCCAGGGGCCATCAGGAGGTCCACCAGTGGGGCCAGAACTCCAGAAGCCCCTCCCACTAATGCCTCCCAAGCACCAAGAAGACTGTCAGGGTTCCCTGTCAAAAAACTCAACAACGTTCCTTCAGAAGTTTCAGTTTATTGAGTGTTAGCAATTGAGACACCATGAACTCATGTGTCAGGAATAGTGGGAAAAGGAACAGCTTCTACAATTCTACCCCTACAGTTTGGTGTCGTGGTTAAGTGCGCGGACTCTAATCTGGGAGAAGCGGGTTTGATTCCCCACTCCTCCACTTGCACCTGCTGGATGACCTTGGGCAAGCCACAGTTCTGCTAAGAGCTGTTCTTGAAAAAAGAGCAGTTTCTGTCAAGAGCTCTTTCAGCCTCGCCTGCCTCACAGGAGGTTGTCTGTTGTGGGGAGAGGAAGGGAAAGGAGTTTGTAAGCCAGTCTGGTGTAGTGGTTAAGTGCACGGACTCTAATCTGGGAGAAGCGGGTTTGATTCCCCACTCCTCCACTTGCACCTGGCTGGATGACCTTGGGAAAGCCATAGTTCTGATAAGAGCTGTCCTAGAAAAAGAGCAGTTTCTGTCAGAGCTCTCTCAGCCCCACCCACCTCACCGGGTTCTTTTGTGGGGAGGGAGGAGAGCCAGTTTGGTGTAGTGGTTAAGTGCACGGACTCTTATCTGGGAGAACCGGGTTCGATTCCCCACTCCTCCACTTGCACCTGGCTTGGGCAAGCCGTAGCTCCGGCACAGCTGTTCTTGGAAAAGAGCCGTTTCTGACAAGAGCTCTCTCAGCCCCCTTCTTCTTCTTCTTCTTCTTCTTCTTCAAAGCAGACCCCCTGGTACAGCAAACCCAATAAGCAAGCACCTGTAAACATGGGCAAACTACAACAATATTTTCATTCTCAGAAGGAAAAGCGGACCCGTCAGAGCCAGGGCTTCAAGGACACGAAACAGATAACAGAGCCCAGCTGATGAGACATGGGGGATGGGAGGGAAAGTAGTGATGAGGGAGAAAGGGGCTCCCACACATTCCAGACCATGGCAGCATTAACTGACAAAGACGGAGCATCACTGTCCCAGACACAAGAACATAAAAGAAGCCATGTTTGATCAGGCCAATGGCCCATCCAGTCCAATATTCTGTGCCACACCATGGCCAAAACCCAGGTGCCACCAGGAGGTCCACCGGCGGGGCCAGAACTCCAGAAGCCCTCCCACTGTTGCCCCACAAGCACCAAGACTACACAGCATCACTGCCCCAGACACAGGGGTCATTTCATAGAAAAAGAGGTACAGGAGTTCATTAGCATAACTCATTAGCATAACTCATTTGCATGTGCCACACCCCCTGGCATCACTGGAAGTGTGTCAGAAGGCAACACCCACTGCTCAGGCGCCACTGGACTGTTCTGGATTGCTAGCTATGGGGTGGGGGGAACGCGCAGATCTGCCATCACAGAGGAGGGAGAGCTTGTATCTGAAGTGGGGGGGAGGGCTCTGCAACTCACCTGGTTACTTCTTGCTCCTTGTGGCCTGACTGAGGGCTGCTGGGAGCAGGGGGCGGGGCTTGCTGCATGTGTCCACCCCCTGGGCTCCTTACTGTCGGAGCTCCGCTCCTATGCGCTCCCGCAGGAAATGACCCCTGCCCAGACATAAGAACATAACAGAAGCCCTGTGTTAGCCAAATTGCTCTCTAGGAGAGACAATTGGAACAGTTTATTATAATCGGGTTCAGGTCAATTGTATACAGAGGATGGGCTGCACCAATACGTTCCCAATGAAGAGACAGAGGCAGAAATAAAATTCTCTTTAGTTTACTAAGAGTCACTCATTGCACACAATTACATACACACACACAAGAACTAAGTAAAAACAGAGAGATTTGGAACAGGACATTCGCATTAGCAGGATATCGTTGGT
>NW_015176546.1:4523-6458 GCF_001447785.1 Gekko japonicus | reverse complement strand
AGCTCCTAAATCTTCCAGCGGGAGGTATTAGGGAGGGGAGAAAAATATAAATGGGGAAAGAGCGTGTAATCAGACTGGCTGAAAACACGTGTAGCACTCTATCTGCACAGACTAGAGTGTAAAGCGAGGTAAGGGTTTGAGTACAGCAAGCTGAGCATAAGGGAAAAAGCAGACAGGCAGAGGGCGTAGGCGAAGGGGGGGTCTTTAGGTCGCCGTGTGCTCTAAGTTTTAAAGCTGCTGCCGAGAGCAAGAGGGAGGGCTCAGGTGGCTTACACCTGGTGGCCCTTCCCTGTGGTCTGGGATTGGCTAGCGGGGTGAATGTCAAATTCTATTGGCTACCTTGCCCGTTGGTACCTGGGAGGGGGAAGAGGTGAGTCCTGGAACAATGGCTGACTCATCAGTGACCCGGGCAGGATTCTCCATGTGGAATGGAAGGACTTTGCCATCTGGCGGAGGGGGGGGGTTGGGATGAGCCTCTCATGTGGAGACCAGGAGTCTGGGCTACTTAATGAGTTTTCTGTGTTTGCTGTAAGACCTGTGTTTGCGTACAAATGATAAGCGAGAGACACGAGGAGCACCTCTGGAGCGATATCTGGTCAGCAGATCAACATTTTCAGCTGGCATTGTTTCCTCACTGGGCGCCCTCAACGTGACCTTTTATTACACAGTCTCTTTATTAGCCCTCTTCATCAAGCTGTATTAATATAACATAGTCCAGAAATAGCCCAATACAAAACGTCCGGGCTAACACCTGTTGGGTCAGGCCAATGGCCCCTCCAGTCCAACAATCTGTATCACACAGTATCCAAAACCCAGGTGCCACCAGGCGGTCCACCAGCAGGGCCCGGACTCCCTTGTTATGTAGTAAGATCAGCCACCCTTACTTGAGTAGCACCAGGAGGGAGGGAGAGGAGCCATGATAACTCTCAGCAAATTGTGGTGTGCAGGCCAGGATAACCAGCAGGAGGACTGGCCAGATTTGGAGCTAGGGTCGATTCATCTGTCATGATGGTACCCAGCTGAGGCTACCTGTTCGCAGCCACCCAATGATTCGATCATGCTTTGATGGTTGCACGTCAGCAGTCAACAAAACCTCCTTTAACCTACATATTTGGCAACACTCCTCTTCATTCAGGAGTACAGGGACAATGAGGAAGAGTACATCCGTAGTCTATAAATAACAGTGTGTCAAGGCCACAGGCTGTGTGTATTTAACCATTCACAGACTTGGCACAGCAAAACTATCTCACTTCCCACTCCAGCCCTCTGGGCCCCCTGTAATGATAGGGAGGTGCCGTGGCTCAGTGTTAGAGCCTCTGCTTGGCATGCAGAATGTCCCAGGTTCAATCACCAGCATCTCTAGTTAAAAGGACCAGGCAGTAGGTGATGGGAAAGACCTCAGCCTGAGACCCTGGAGAGCTGTAAAGAAGGGCTGTGGCTCAGTGGTAGAGCATCTGCTTGGCATGCAGAAGGTCCCAACTTCAATCACCAGCATCTCTAGTTAAAAGGACCAGGCAGTAGATGATGGGAAAGACCTCAGCCTGAGATCCTACTTCTGCCAGCCTGAGTAGGCAATACTGACCTCAGTGGACCAAGGGTCTGGCCCAGTAGAAGGCAGCTTCTTGTGTTCACGTGTTCAAATTCTGTTGCAAAACGGAGGGAGAATCTGCAGTGGGAGGGGCAGAAATTGCCACCTCCCCTTCTCCAACTGGAATGCAATTCCTCCAGTTTGGCGTAGTGGTTAAGTGCATGGACTCTAATCTGGGAGAACCGGGTTTGATTCCCCACTCCTCTGCTTGCACCTGGCTGGATGACCTTGGGCAAGCCATAGTTCTGATAAGAGCTGCTCTTGAAAAAGAGTCGTTTCTGTCAAGAGCTCTCTCAGCCCCACCTACCTCACAGGGTGTCTGTTGTAGGGAGGGGAAGGGAGTTTGT
>NW_015176546.1:0-3698 GCF_001447785.1 Gekko japonicus | reverse complement strand
TCTTCTTCCAGTTCTTCTGCTGCTGCGTTATCGTGGGTTTGAAGTTTACAGGTACACCCCTGAACAGCATACTCAGGATTGCAACAGCGCAGACATTTTGATGCAATAATTCAGAGCAAGAGGTGTCAGTTATCAGGCACTGTTAAACAAAATATTGCAAGAGTGCTAATGTTTTA
Organism: Gekko japonicus; assembly: GCF_001447785.1. Lineage (NCBI taxonomy): Eukaryota > Metazoa > Chordata > Lepidosauria > Squamata > Gekkonidae > Gekko > Gekko japonicus. Next base: position 3,522 of record NW_015176546.1, on the reverse strand, counting down.
AGCATGTTTTTTATTTTATGTAAAAAAAAAACCTTTGTGTTTGTGTCCTTTATAAAGTTTATATCTTTGCTACCTGGCATTACATTTTATGACACACGTGGCCCGGCCCAACAAGGTCTCATTTATGTCAGATCCAGCCCTCATAACAAATGAGTTCGACACCCCTGCTCTAGGCTGATCCTGCACTGAGCAGGGGGTTGGACTAGCTGGCCTCTGTGGCCCCTTCCAACTCTGTGATTCGATGATTCTACTTCTTTGAATACTTTTGCGGGGAGGAGGGGAATGAAGACATTTCATATAGTCTTCCCTATAGGCAAAGGACCCCATGCCTAGCCCCCCATCTCCCCTTCATACCCTCCTCCCCATGGTTAATTAAATAAATAAATTAGGCAGTCGGTGACATGCTCCATCATGGCCGGAGGTGTTTTCGACAACTCATCCCAGTGAGCAAACTTTGCCAGCTGATCAGCAGCCCAATGTAATAAGAGAATCCCCCCCCCCCCCCCCCCGGAGCCTGTGATAATGGACGGTGGGGCGGGGCGGAATGTCCATGAATAGGAAACAGATGGGGTGGCGGGCAGGCTCGGAAAGAACCGATAGAGACTGAAATACTCGGGGTGCATGCGCGTGTGTTTGAGCAACAGGCAATTAGTTCAGCTCCATGCGGCGCATGACCGGAATGCAAAAAACAGCATTTCTTGGCTGCCTTTTCAACAGCCATTCCTGTACCCCTCCCAATAGCTGTTGGATGGCTTTCTTTTCCTCTTGTAATTAGCAAGTGTACTTCAGCGTCTCTGGATGTGTGTGTGTGTTTAAGGGGGAGGCAGATCCTCCTGGTCTAATGAAAAGCAGTTCTCTGGATCTCTGAGATCGTGGGAGGGGGAGGCAGTCTCTTCACATCACCAAATTGCACCTACCGTTCTTCCAGATCCGGAAGAGGAAGAAGAAGAAGAGGAGGAGGAGGAGGAGGAGGTTGGATTTCTACCCCGCCCCTCACTACCCAAAGGAGTCTCAGAGTGGCTTGCAATCTCCTTTCCCTTCCCCTTCCCACAACAGGCACCATGAGAGCAATGCTCCCTCTATGCTGTGGAGTCTCGTGAGCAAAAATCCTACTTTGTGAGCTACTGGCATTTAAGTTGTGAGCAAGCAATTTGGCTGCTGCATAAATTAGTTTGCTCTGGAGCCCTCCTTCCTGAGTTAAGACAAAAATCTGTGAGCCGAAGGCTAAAAAACTGTGAGCTAGCTCACACTAACTCAGCTTAGAGGGAACACTGCCTGTGAGGTAGGTGGGGCTGAGAGAGCTCTTTCGAGGACTGCTCTTTCCAGAACAGCTCTGAGAGAACTTGTGACTGACCCAAGGTCACACCAGCAGCTGCATGTGGAGGCGTGGGGGATCAAACCTGGTTCTTCCAGATTAGAGTCTGCACTCCTAGCTGCTACACCCAACTGGAGAATTGCATGCCGACCCTCCCCCCCCCCCAAGTGCTAAAGTGAAGAAGAGTTGCCAGCTCTTGGCTGGGAGATTCCCGGAGATTTTGGGGGTGGAGCCTGGGGAGAGTAGTGGGAGGGGCCTCAGCAGGGTACGATGCCCCAGAATCCACCCTCCAAAGCAGCCGCTTTCTGCCGGGGAGGGAACTGGTCTCTGTTGCCTGCAGATCAGTGGTGATTCTGGGAGATCTCCAGGCCCTCCCGGAGGCTGGCAATTGTTGAGTGGGGCGAGCTGTGGCTCCTTTTGGCATGCCATCCACTTCCTTTGGCTGACACGTGCCTCCCCCGTAATTAGGGATGCCAGCCTCCAGGTGGAGCCCGGAGAACTCCTGGAATTGCAACTGATTGCCAGACTGCAGAGATCAGTTCCCCTGGTGGGAAATGGATGTTCTGGAGGGTGGGCTCTATCGTCTCGTACCCCACTGAGGTCCCGGTCCTGCTCAGGCTCCATCCCCAATTGGCTGTTAGAGTCAACAAGCTCCAGGTGGCAGCTGGAGATCTCCTGGGATTACCGCTCGTTTCCAGGCGACAGAGATCTGTTCACCTGCAGAAAACTGCCACTTTGGAAGGGGGACCCTCTGGCATTAAACCCTGCTGATGACGACACGTCCCTTGCCCGACCGCTTGCTTTGCGCGACAATGCTCCACGCGTGCGCACAATGGTGAGAGTCACACACACACACACACACACACACACAAACCTACCGGAAGAAGGACATTCAGATGACCTGATCGCGATCATTGCGAGAGATGGCTGTCAGGATAGGCAAATCGCGGATTCAAAGCGCAAATACCCGGAAAGTACTTGATTTCCCCAGTGTCGGACAACTCGCTAGGGAACGGGGAGGATCGTCCGGGTGAGCCCACTTCGGTGTGGGAGACGGATGTGGGCGTCTGATCGGCAATTTTAAATGAGAGGCGGAACAGCCGTGAAACCCAATCAAAATGACCGTGTGATTTCTGGTCATTATGAATAATCAAATACTGAGTAGTTTATCTACCAAGACCGATTTCACACAAGAGCTGTGCCGTCGTCGTGCCTCCCTTTGCCCCGCTTCCATTGGTCAATTTCCCACTCGAAGCTGTGCGGCTGCGTTTTGACTGGCGTCTGTGCCCGATTTTCCCCGTGTTTTCATGATCCTGTTTTTTGAGGATCAGAAAACCGCGGGGGGAAATTGGGCAAAGCCGTGGGTCAAAACACAGCCGCCCGGCTTCAAGTGGGAAATTGACCAATAGAAGCGGGGCAAAAGGAGGCACGACAGGAGGCTGGACTAGACGAACTAGTGGTTTGATCCGGCAGGGCTCTTCTTATGTTCTGTGAAGGCCTCGGCCTCTCTGCCCTGTGGTTGGCCGTCCAGAGGAACTGGTTGGCCTCTGTGTGAGACAGGAGGCTGGACTAGATGGACTATTGGTCTGATCCAGCAGGGCTCTTCTTACGTACCGTGAAGGCCTCCGCCTCTGTGCCTTGTTGTTGGGCATCCAGAGGAACTGGCTGGCCAGTGTGTGAGACAGGATGCTGGACTAGAGGGACCACTGGTCTGATCCAGCAGGGCTCTTCTTACACACTGTGAAGGCCTCCACCTCTGTGCCTTGTTGTTGGGCATCCAGAGGAACTGGCTGGCCAGTGTGTGAGACAGGATCCCGGACTAGAGGGACCACTGGTCTGATCCAGGAGGGCTCTTCTGAGCCATCGTGGTGTAGTGGTGAACGATGGAATCTAATCTGGAGAATCGGTTTTGATTCCCCGTTCCTCCCCGTGAAGCCTGCTGGGTGGTGTTGGGCCAGTCCCTGGGTTTTTTTTAAGGCCCCCCCAGAGGGGATTTTTTTATTACATTTTTATTAAGACTACAAACTACAACAGAAATAAGGAAAGGGACTACATTTAGGGATAATGAAAAGATACCCACTACTACCTAAAAACCCAAGAGAGGAGATAATCAGTTAGCTTAAACACACATCATCTCTTAATCACGCTAGTCCCATTGTGAACTGAGTCAAATATAAGATTATCTTTTTCCAATCTTAAATTTAACT
>NW_015176545.1:175000-177497 GCF_001447785.1 Gekko japonicus | reverse complement strand
TTCCTGCTACAAAAAGAGCCCTGATTGCCAGGTCCCCCGTGGCCACTAGTGGGGATTGGAGGATAGGGTTGGTAGCTCCAGGTTGAGAAACTTCTGCAGATTTGAGGGCAGAGCTTGGGAAGGACAGGAACCTCAGTGGGGTACAAGGCCATCAAATTCACCCTCCAAAACAGCCATTGTCTCCAGGGGAACTGATCTCTGCAATCTGGAGATGAGCTGTAATTCCAGAGGATTCCCCAGATCCCACCTGGAGGCTGGCATCCCTAGACCCGTGTATCAGGAGAAGGAGTCAATGGAAGGAGGTTGGTGGCTCACTGATAGAGCCTCTGCTGCATGCAGAAGGCTCCTGTTTCAGTCACCAGCAAATTTGGTTAAAAGGTTCAGGGAGTAGGTGATTTGAAAGAACATATGTCACTTCTGAATCCTGGGAACCATAGGCACGTATATAGCGACACTTTGAGGTTTACCCCCTGGGTAAAGCTCCAGCAATAATGGGGTTGCCAGATCTTACCTGTGTCCCGGCAGGGGCCTCTTGCTTGGCTCGTGGGGTCTTCTGGCGCATGCAGGAAATGAGCACGCCGTGATGACATCACACAGAAGTGCCATCACCATGCCGGGCACGTCATTCAGGGGACACGCTAGCATTTGGGTAAAAACTCTATGGTCACCAGAGAGTTTTTACCCAAAATGCTAGAGCGTCCCCCACTTGATGTGCTTGGGGCGATGACATCACCTCCGGGTGATGTCATCGCACTGGGCATGTCAGGCGCGCTGGGGCTCTCTGGGGGCAGGGCTCCCCCACTGGCCGGCAGCAGATTGAGGGTTCTAAAAGTGGGGGGAAACTCCACCCCTATCAGGGGACGACAACCCTAGGCAATAACCCCCCTGTGATCTTGATCAAATCTGATTTGGGCCAAGGGAAGGGTCACCAAATGAAAAGGGAGCACTCACTGGAGAAGACCCTGATGCTGGGAAAGACTGAAGGTCAAAGAAGACGGGGACGGCAAAGGATGAGATGGTTGGACAGTGTCATAGATGCAACGATCATGAAACTGAGCAAACTTCAGAGGACGGCGGAAGACCGGAAGGCCTGGCGTGATCTGGTCCATGGGGTTGCGAAGAGTCAGACTCTACTGTGCGACTGAACAACAACAACAACAACAAAAGGGTCATTTCCCCCATTACCTACTAGAGATAACAGGAGGGGAATAAAGGAGCATCTTTGATAACACATCCCCCACCAGCAGATTAGAGCCCTAGTGGGCAACATGTTGGCAGGCATGGTTGCCAATCTCCAAGTGGGAGCTCGAGATCTCCCGGAATTACCACTGGATTCGCTGCCAGAGGATGTAGCGATGGCCACAGAAAGAAACAGCTTTCAAAGGGGGTTAGATAGATTCATGGAGGATAAGTCTATCAATGGCTACTCTACCTCCACCATTCAGAGGCCTTTCCATGATGCTGCCTCCAAACATGGCTTATTCATAGGTCTATTGCTTTTGCATATGGAGATTCCCGTTAGTCACCACGTCTAATAGCCATTGATGGACCGTGCCTCCATAAATTTGTCTAAGCCCCTTGTAAAGGGAGAGGGCATGGAGAGCAGTGGTGGCTTGGTGGCAGAGCATCTGTTTGGCATGCGGAAGGTCTTAGGTTCAATTCCCAGCCCTTCCAGTTTTTTTTTTTTTTTTTTAAATGATCAGGTAGTAGGTGATGAAAGAAGATTGTATGTTGGTTAAAATGTAACATTCACTGCCGGAGCATGTAGTGATGGCCACAGGAATGAACAGCTTTCAAAGGGGATTGGATAGATTCGTGGAGGAGGCGTCTATCAAGGGCTACGAGCCATGGTGACTACAAGGGAACCTCCACATGCAGAGGCACTAATCCTCTGAATCCCAGAGCCAAGAGACACCATCAGGGGAAGGCCTCGGCCTCTATGCCCTGTTGTTGGCTGTCCAGAGGAACTGGTTGGCCATTGTGTGAGACTGGATGCTGGACTAGATGGACTATTAGTCCAATCCATCAGGGCTCTTCTTATATTCTTATGTTCAAGACTACCGAGATCCGTTCCCCTGGCAGATTTGGAGAGTGTATTCTATGGCATTATCCCCTGCTGAGGCCCCTCCCCTCCCCAAACCCCGCCCTCCACAGGCTCCACCCTCAAATCTCCAGTCGACAAACCTATTTGCAGGCCACTTTAGGTGGTGGGTGGGTCAAGTGTCTGGCCCATCACCTGTCTGTCCTTTCCAATACGGCCGCGCAGGAAAACTACAAGGCCCGTAAGCCCTATTTTTCGGCCGCTCTTATCTTCACAACCCGATGTCACTTAAGTAAATGTGTCCACCATTCAATCCAAGCACGACACTGCCGTTCAATTCCATCCTTCTTCTCAAATCATTCTCCAACTGTCGGCAAATGGGGAGAATGGGCGTTCCTGTCCAGAGAGAGTTTCCCTCCAGATCCATTCTTAGACCTGTAACCAGGGCTATTTTTG
>NW_015176545.1:172289-173960 GCF_001447785.1 Gekko japonicus | reverse complement strand
CTCCAATCTCCTCCTCCTCCTCCTCCTTCTCCTCCTCCTCCTCCTCCTCCTCCTCATCCTCTTCTTCTTCTTCTTCCTGTGTTAACCCAGAACACAGATTCCAGGATAGGCATCTGAGTCCAGTGTATACACTCCCCACTGTGACATAAGAAACCCCTATCGTGTACAGATGTTTCAGGCTCAGTGCACATGTATTCATTCGGGGACAGGATACAGCCCTGCGTCCACCTTCGTGCCTGCAATCCACGCAGCTTTGCATTCCTAAACCAGGTCTTCCCCTCTCCTTCGCAGGATTAAGGCGCCAGTCTTTGCAAAATCCTTTCCCGCCAGTTCCACGGGCACAAGAGAGAGTGTCGAGATCGGAAACTCTTTGCCAAAGCACTAAGCTCCACTCTGTTTAAAAAAAAAATGTAAAGAGACTAGAAAGTGTAAACACATTCAGGCTAAGTAGATGCGTGGACGTCTGCAGCAGGCGGTGGCGGGGGGGGGGGATTGCATAGAACATCCATACTAATCCAGGACTCTTTAATGAGGTTTTCAGCACCTTTTCTATTCGTAGCTGCTTTAAATACACTCCCGGTGCATCTGCTCTGGATGTTTAGAGCCCCCTTTCCCTTTTTTTAAAGGTTATCTTCGATCATATTCAGCAGCAGGTTTTTAAAAAAATAAATAAAAATCCTGGCAGCATCTTTTCATTACAGTTCTGGCAGCGTCATTTCATTACAGTCATTCAGTCTTGAGGTTATCGAGAAATGTCTCCTAGTAGCCAAATATATGGTTTTTTTCTCTCCCCAGGAAGACGCCGCTGTAGGCCTCAGGACCGAAGCTGAAAACAAGTCCTGATTTCCCAGGGAACTCCGGCAGCCTTTTTGCAAGATAATATCGCAGAAAGCCCGTTAGGCCTCCCCTAGCAGGACCCGGATTCTTGCTAGCGGTCAAACGGGGGCAGCCTGGCTTCCGTTGCGGCTGACAAAGTAGCGGCTCGGCGGACAGAAGAGAAGCTCGGGGCTGGTGGAGAGCAGGAGAAAAACAAGTCACAGAGGAACTGCAGGCCCTGCGTCTTCATTAAAATATCAGCCACTTTATTGAAAGTGACAAGCCTAACAGGCAACTTCCCGGACATACGTGAAACTGAACTGTGGGAGCTTCTGGCCATGGCTGCCGCTTGCGTCTGTGCTCATGACTAGAGCTGCTCGCCTCCGAGTGGGGCCTGGAGATCTCCTGGAGCTAGAACTGATCTCCAGACTTGGGTTGCCCAAGCCACCAGTGAGGATCCGGGGTAGGGGGGTAGGGTTTTCAGCTCCAAGTTGGGAAACTCCTGGAGATTTGGGAGTAGGGCATATGGAGAACAGGTAGCTCAGTGGTATACAGTGCCATAGAGTACAGCGGCCTAGGTAGAGAGCCAGTTTGGTGTAGTGGTTAGGAGCGCAGGCTCTAAACTGGGAGAAACAGGATGGATTCCCCACTCCTCCACATGCAGCTTCGGGTGTGCTCCCTCTAAGCTGTGGGGTCTTGTGAGCAAAAATTCTACTTTGTGAGCTACTGGCATTAAAGTTGTGAGCCAACGATTTGGCTGCTGCATATTTTAGTTTGCCCTGGAGCCATCCTTCTTGAGCTAAGACAAAAATGTGTGAACGCGAGGCTAAAAAACTGAGCTGGCTCACACTAACT
>NW_015176545.1:165210-171915 GCF_001447785.1 Gekko japonicus | reverse complement strand
CCAGGGGTCATTTCGTAGAAAAAGAGCTAGGGGAACTCATTAGCATAACTCATTAGCATATGCCACACCCCCTGACATCAGGGGCCCGGTGGTGGACCTGCAAGGCCAGCGGGAGTGCGAGGAAGCCCCGCGAAGGCCCTCCCTGGCCCCAGGCAGGCAGGGGTGGGGAGAGGCAGGGAGGAAGCAACTTACCCTCCCTCTTCTCCTGCCTCCTCCTGGCTGAATGAGGGCCGGAAGCGGGGCAGCCGGAAGCAGGTGGCGGGGCTTCGTCATGTGCCCCGCCCCCCGTACCTCACCCCGCGATCCCCCCCGAAATGACCTCTGGTTGTGGGGAGGGGGAAGGGAAAGGAGATTGTAAGCCACTCTGAGACGCCTTCAGGTAGTGAAGGGCGGGGTAGAAATCCAATCTTCTCCTTCTCCTCTTCTCCTTCTCCTTCTCCTTCCTTGCCTTGTATGCTCAGGAACTCCAGGTCATCAAACTGTTTTCTTTCTATTGCCTGCTGGCTTCACCAGATGACGTTGGGGTCTGCAACGCATCTTGTGAGCTTGTGGGCATCTTTGGGGTTCTGACACAGGGTGGTGGGCACCTCCACAAAATGGCCTTGCTCTCATGCTAAGCCTTCACTGGTTGCAGCAGAAGCTCTGTTTAACAGGATGCCTTTTAAGGTGAGCACTATTTTTAAGACATTTTCTCATGTACGCAGGGCCTGCCTGTAGCTATCCAGGAAAGATCTTTGTGCTGGGGTGGCTCCTGCCAGAGAAGCAACTCTTTCAAAATCCACACAACCAACCAGGAGCCCCGCTTGGCACAAGACCCACGTGGCCCCACCCACTTTCTAAAAAAAATTGGTGGGCACCACGTTGGGGAATCCTGATCTAAAGGATGTCTCAGGATGTTCTTGGAAACCGTTGCACATGTCCTAGTACGGTTTGATAAAGTTCTCAGCCCCTGAACCAAATATGTACAACATTTTTGGGGACCAACATAAGAACATAAGAGAAGCCAATGCTGAATCAGGCCAATGGCCCATCCAGTCCAACACTCTGTCACACAGTGGCCAAACATACCAGGGGCCATCAGGATGTCCAGCAGTGGGGCCAAAACACTAGAAGCCCTCCCACTGTTGCCCCCCCCAGCACCAAGAATAGAGAGCATCACTTGCCCCAGACTGAGAGTTCCTATCTATACCTTGTGGCTAATACCCACCGATGGACCTCTGCTCCATGTGTTTATCCAATTCCCTCTTGAAGCTGTCCATGCTCATAGCCACTGCCACCTACTGTGACAGTGAATTCCGTGTGTTAATCACTCTTTGGGTGAAGAAGGATTTCCTTTTATCCGTTCTAACCCGACCGCTCAGCAATTTCATGGAGTGCCCACGAGTTCTTGTATTGTGAGAATAATTCATTATTGATTGGGGGGTATCCTGATTCCATTCTGAAAATGCTCCATGTTCAGACTTTGGCTGGGGTGAAAGTAGGGTTGCCAGCTCCTCTGGTGGAGGCGGGGGTCCTCCACCACCAGGCCCCAGCCCCAAACGCTGATCAGCTGGCTGACCGTAGGATTTACCATTAGTAAGAGGAAGGCCCAGGTGACATCAGTGTGATGTAGTGACATCACTTCTACCACACACTGGAAGTGATGTCATAGAATCATAGAATGTAAGAATTGGAAGGGATCTTGCAGGTCATCTAGTCCAACCCCCTGCACGCTGCAGGAGCATAGCCGAAAGATAGCCCTACAGTATACCCAAAAGATGGTCATCCAGCCTCCGCTTGAAAGCATCCAGTGAAGGAGAATCTACCACCTCCCGAGGCAGTCTGTCCCACTGCTCAGCCACTCTCACAGTTAGGAAGTTTCTCCTGATATTTAGCCGGTAGCGACTCCCTTCTAATTTCCACCCATTTGATCTAGTCTTGCAATCCGGAGCAAGAGAGAATAGATCTGCTCCGTCTTCTACATGACAGCCCTTCAGATATTTGAAGTCTGAAATCATGTTCCCTCTAAGCCTTCTCTTTCCCAGGCTAAACAGACCCAACTCTTTCAGCCTTTCCTCATCATGCTGGTGATGTCATCATGCAGGAGAAACTTCCTAACAGTAAGAGTGGTTGAGCAGTGGAACAGTCTGCCTCGGGAGGGGGTGGATGCTCCTTCACTGGATGTTTTCAAGCGGAGGCTGGACGACCATCTTTCGGGTATGTCGTCGGGCTTTCTTTTGGCTATGCCCCTGCGGAGTGCAGGGGTTGGACTAGATGACCTGCAAGATCCCTTCCAACTCTAACATTCTATGATTCTATGATTCTATGTCCAAGTGAAACTCTGGTATTTGGGCAAAAACTCTATGGAAGAAGCCATTTTTACCATAGTGCTTTTGCCAAAATACTAGAGCGTCGCTGTGACGGCTCTGTTTGATGATATCACTTCCAGTGCACGGCACATCGCCAGCAGACCGCCCTCCCACTCCTGCAAAATCCCCCCATCCCCCACCAGTTGCCAGGAGGGACCTAGCAACCCTGGGTGAAATTTAGGGGTATTGCTATCCTCTCAATGGTCCCCCATTAACTGAGATGGCACCCCCACAATATCACAATTATCCCTGAACAAACACGAGTCCTAGTCGAATGGAAATACTTTGCGGCGTTCCAACTCCAGCAAAATCTCGAGGCACGGCAGACCCTATTTAAATCCACCCTAAAGCCATCCCTTCCTAATGATTCACAAAACTGACAGGTTTTATTCATATATTTCGGCATGCACACTTAGCCCCCGAGGGCGTTGGAACGGTTTCTTCCCAGTTCCGGAGGGAATTCATGCAAATGCCAAGTCCTTCGCTAAAGAGAGATTTCGTACCTCGGAATAACAAGGATGCTGCATCTCAAAAACGGAGGAGCAGCGAACCGTGGGATGGGGGGGTGTTTGAGGATCTGCAGGCTCTGTCACTGTGAGAACTACCGAGGGTTGCGTCCACTTTGCCCGAGAGCGATTTCACAGAAGACACTGTGTTTCTTTGGGTTTAAGTACATACATTCACCAGCTGCCGAGTGTCACAGGATCTCAAAACAAGTATCTGGTACCAGCACCGCCTGGGACAAAATGACCCGCAGGAGTATGTGTGCATGTGGTGGGGTTACCAACTGTGAGATGGGAGATTCCTGGAGATTTGGAGGCAGTGCCTGGAGAGCGAGCTCTGACTGCGAGGACATGATGCCACGGAGCCCGATCTTGGAAGCTGCCCTTTCTTTCCGGGAAACTAAACAGAGGCTAGACGGCCATCTGACAGCAATGCTGATTGTGTGAACTTGGGCAGATCACAAGAAAGGGAGGGCAGGGGAGGTTACATCAGTGCTTACTTCTTGTGGCCCTTTCTTACATGCCCAGGGAAAGGCTGAGTGCCACTTTGGGGTCGGGAAGCAATTCTTGTTCCAGCCAGTTTGGCCAGAGATCCTGGAGGGTTTTGTCATCTTCTGAGCATGGGACAACAGTCACTAGGGGTATGTGGGAAGACGTATTTGTGAATATCCTGCATTGTGTAGGGGGTTGGACTAGATGACCCTGGGGGGACCTTCCAGCTCTATGATTCTATAATTCTGTCCCCCCATCCAGTGCTAGATGCTGGCTGGCCACCCTATCTCATAGACAGCTAGTCTGGGGGTATGGTCAGCGCTTCCAGGACTGTGGGGGTTGCTGGGAGTTGTAGTTTTCTCGGCTTTCTGATTCAGCATGGGGGGAGGTGTCCGACACAATGATCCCATCAACCCCATAAATAAATAACAAGGGAGCAGACAGCAAAACACCGCAACGACTGCCCCACTGCGGAGGAGTCCGGGAGCAGCTCCCCTAACTCGATAATGGGAGACTTAAGGCTAGTTGCAACAAACTTTTCCCTTCAATTACAGTGTGGTTAAGCACACCACACATTGTCTAAATTGAGGTCAGAGGGCACAGGCATTTTTCTACATTTTGTCGTCCACAGGCGGTGGGGGGGGGGGAAATCCCCCAAGCATCAGACCTTGTCCTTAAAACACCAGTCTGTTTTCATTTCCGCATTCTCCGAGGGGCAGGGGGCGCACACTGTCGGGCGGGAAGATAATTGAAAGAAAAATTGATTTCATTGCCTGTAATAATAATAAAAAAGTCTCTTATTGCACTTTTACAAATTACTCATAATTACAATTGTCTGGAGAGCGTCTTATCAGCCCGAGCGGGACACGGCGAAGCTGGGCACACAATAGCATTTTGTGGGCGATGATTTAACAATGGAGTCCCGCCATTAATGGCCGTGTAAATTAGCGCTGAATGACAGTCTTAGAATTAGCTTCATGAGGCTGATTTGGAGATCCGGGACCACCAGCAGGCAGTTCATGGACAGAGGGCGGGGAAGAGATGCCTCGCCATTCTCTTCCATTTTGTTTGCTCTCTTGCAGTCTCTCTGCCCCCCGCCACCCCCTGTTTGGAACATAAGACCGTAAGAACATAAGAACATAAGAAAAGCCAATGTTGGATAAGGCCAATGGCCCATCCATCCCATCACTCTGTCACACAGTGGCCAAAAACACCAGGTGCCGTCAGGAGGTCCAGCAGTGGGGCCAGGACACTAGAAGCCCTCCCACTGTCCCCCCCCCAAGCACTAAGAATACAGAGCATCACGTGCCCCAGACTGAGAGTTCGTATCTATACCTTGTGGCTAATAGCCACTGATGGACCTCTGCTCCATATGCTTATCTAATTCCCTCTTGAAGCGGTCCATGCTTGTAGCTGCAACCACCTCCTGTGGCAGTGAACTTTCTATTGACAAAACTATGATGGCATGGGAGTGATACTACCAGAGGGGAGAAAACAGCTGAAGAAGTGAAAATCTGGGAGATATCGTTGGCCCTGTTTGCTTCAGGAAAACTCAAGCCAGCAGAACAACAGAGCATAATACCAGCAAATCCAGCTCGAATGGGAAGGCGGCTACTAAGACCAAAGGGTGACAGGCCAATGTCCCATCTGTTTCAACACTCTGTGCCACACAGTGGCCAAAACCCAGGTGCCCTCAGGATGGCCACCAGCGGGGCCAGATCTTCAGAAGCCCTCCCACTCTTTGCCCCCCCCCAAGCACCAAGAATACAGAGCATCACTGCCCCAGAAATAAGAACATAAGAGAAGCCATGTTGGATCAGGCTAGTAATCCATCAACTCTGTGTCACCCAGTGGTCAAAAACCAGGTGCCCTCAAGAGGTCCACCAGCAGGGCCATAAGAACACAAGAGAAGCCATGTTAGATCAGGCCCGTAGTCCATACAGTCCAACACTCTGTGTCACACAGTGGCCAAAACCCAGGTGCCATCCCTAGCTCCACCAGCGGGGCCAGAACTCCATAAGTCTTCCCACTATTGCCCACCAAGCACCAAGAATACAAAGCATCACTGCCCCAGAAATAAGAACATAAGAGAAGCCGTATTGGATCAGGCCCATGGTCCATCCAGTCCAACACTCTGTGTCATACAGGGGCCAAAACCCAGGTGCCCTCAGGAGGACCACCAGCAGGGCCAGATCTTCAGAAGCTCTTTCCCCCCCAAGCACCAAGAATACAGAGCATCACTGTCCCAGACAGGATGTTCTATCTAGACCTTGTGGCTGATAGCCTCTGATGGACCTCTGCTCCATATGTTGATCCAGCCCCCTCTTGAAGCTGTCTTGCTTGTAGCCACCACCACTTCCTGCGGCAGTGAATTCCACTTGATAATTACTCTTTGAGTGAAGAAGTACTTCCTTTTATCTGTTCTAAGTCTGCCGATCGTTAATGTCATTGAGTGCCCACAAGTTCTTGTCTTGTGAGAAAGAGAGAAAAGTGCTTCTTTCTCTCCCTTCTCTATCCCAGGAGGCAGCATCAGGGGAAGGCCTTGGCCTCTATGACTTGCTTGTTGACCTTCAAGGGCATCTGGCTGGCCACAGTGTAAAACAGGAAGCTAGACTAGAGGAGGGGTGTCAAACCTGCGGCCTGGGGGCTGGATCAGGTCCCCAGAGGGCTTCTATCAGGCCCACAGTGGAACTGGCTGTCTTCTGCTTCTTCTTCCAGTTCTGCTGCAGCTGCATCATTGTAGATTTGCAGCTTACAGATACACACCTGAACAGCAAGATTGCAACAGCACAGACATTTTGATGCAATAATTCAGAGCAAGAGATGTCAGTTATCAGACACTGTTAAATAAACAAAATATTGCAGAGTGCCAATGTTTTAAGCATGTTTTCATTTTAAGTTAAAAAAAACTTTGTGTTTGTGTTTGTGTCCTTTATAAAGTTTGTATCTCCACTACCTGGCATTACATTTCATGACACACATGGCCCGGCCCAACAAGTTCTCCTTTATGTCAGATCTGGCCCTGTATAGGATCCTGTCCCCACGCCTGTCCAGGAATGAGGGAAGAGCCTACACTTTTTCAATACATTAAACAACAACCCAGAGAAGTATGCTACCCTCTCTGGATTTCAAAACAATAGCCACCAGGATCTCTACTTAATCCCTCGCCAGTCTGAGATTAGAGATCCACAATCTCAGTTGGCATCTGGGTTGTACACACCAGCACCTCTATCCAGAGATGCACAATTAATCTTACACAGAGGTAGCTTATAGGTTGAGCATAAGGCACAGGAGTCTAGCCTTAGAATCCAGTTACAACAATACAGACAAGTTATAAACCAGAATAAGTTTATTCAGTAGAG
>NW_015176545.1:157235-164352 GCF_001447785.1 Gekko japonicus | reverse complement strand
CGGAGACCACCCTCTGCAGTCAGGTGACCCCCCCAAACTCCAGCCCCTCTATCAGCTACGTGAGCTTCTGACATGCTTGGGAGAGGCCATCTGGTCTCTCCCAGCGTGGAGGTGTGAAGAATGTGGGTTTATGGTATGGCAACCAAGGCCATGGGGCCCACCACTTGGCCTCAACAGGAAATACAGCACAGCGTGGTATCAGAAGACATTCCAGGGGAAGGCGGGGGCTTTTAGAAATCAATATTTCTATACAGGCCCTCATAACAAATGAGTTCAACACCCCTGGACTAGATATACCCCTGGTCGAATTCAGAAGGACAATTCTTAGATACTTCTAATTTTTTAAAGGTATGAATGGCACACAGCTCTTTTCTTGGACAAATCCTTCAGCAACAGCCATGCCAAATTATAGCCAGGTGGCTGGAAACATCTACGGCAGACATTACAAGTTTATTTTAAGCATTAGCATAATGCTGATTACCTCTTTATAGATGAGCTGAGTTCCCTTTTAGGAGTTATCGCTTTCAGGTTACCCACAACCCCCCCAGGCAATGTTGCAACAATGGTATTTCAACACTGGCTAGGTTTATGATGCAAAGGACCAATTAAGAAAATGTCTCCCCCCCCACCCCATCCTCGACAGTCCAGAGTATAACTGCATCTCATAAGAGCAAAACTGCTCAGTTTCAGTGTTCTTGCTCTGGAAGAGGTCTGCCAGATGCCTGTGAAAACTCACAAGCACAAGTCAATCAAAGTTTGTCCCTGGTATCTGGTATTCATAGAATCACAGAATCACAGAGTTGGAAGGGGCCATACAGGCCATCTAGTCCAACTCCTTGCTTGGTGCAGCATCAGCCTAGAGCATCCCTGACAAGTGTTATGCCTCTGTTGATACACCCCAAGATCGCATTAGCCTTTTTTGTCACTGCATCACACTGGCTGCTCATATTTAAAGTACGGTCCACCCGTACCTCAAGATTTTGTTCACACACACTGCTGCCCAGTGTATCCCACATCCAGTATGCGTGCCCCTCATTTTTGTTACCCAGATGTACAACTCGGCACTTACGCATTAAATTGCATCTTGTTCACATCCACCCACTTTTATTTATTTCATTTCATTCGACACATTCCAGTGTGTTCAGATCTTGTTGAATTCCTAGGGATCTTGTTCCTGTACATAATATCCCTTACTATGGATGCTTGTCTATACATATCTCCAGCATCTACTCAACTGCTATGACCACCTATGAGTCAAATCTCTAATACGAGCATATTATCTCTAATTCCCATGGGCTAGGGTTGCCACGTCCCTCTGGGCAGCAGGCAGGGGATGGGGGTAGTGTGTACCATGAACAGGGACTTCCATCCCACATTTCAGCAACATGCCCATGTGACTTCCAACATAGAAACACAGGTCAGCACTCTTTTTGGGGGGGAGGGGCAAAAACTCTATGGTAGAATTAGCTTTTACCATAGAGTTTTTGCCCCCAAACCCCAGCATCCCTGGCTCGCCTATGTCACATATGGGTCACGTTGGAGTCATGTAGGCACATCCCACAGGGTTGTTTTGTGCCACAAAAATTATTTTGGAACGTAAGTTTACTTTTTGATAATTTGTGTTATTCTATTAGTAACGTGTTCTCATTTTGCACATTAGCAATGTTAATTTTATCCATTATTAATCTTTGAGGCACCCGCATGACCTTAAAATAGCTTAACTGCGATAGAGATTCCATCATATAGTTTGTACGTGGTATTAAATTGGGGGGCCTGAAGAAGGCTTTTGTGGCTGAAACACATCTGGTCTGAGACAGCTTGGTGTTGTAGTTAAGTGCACGGAATCTAATCTGGGAGAACTGGGTTTGATTCCCCTCTCCTCCACTTGTACCTGGCTGGATGACCTTGGGCAAGCCATAGTTCTGACAAGAGCTGTCCTTGAAAAAGAGCAGTTTCTGTCAAGAGCTCTCTCAGCCCCACCAACCTCACAAGGTGTCTGTTGTTGGGAGGGGAAGGGAAAGGAGTTTGTAAGCCACTCTGAGACACCTTTGGGTGGTGAAGGGTGGGGTATAAATCCAATCTCCTCCTCTTCTTCTTCTTCTTCTTCTTCTTCTTCTTCTTCTTCTTCTTCTTCTTCTTCTTCTTCTTCTTCTTCATTGGTTTATTGTTTCCAATTAGCGCCACTAACAGTAAACTGCAGTGTTTGTAATGCGTAGTGCAAGGCGTGTGACCTTTACAGTCTAAAAGCCTGCTTTCTTTTTTAATGAATTATTGAAGTGCACTGTAGCATGAAAGATTAAAACATTAAAGGTATTTGATTTTGTTTAACTCTTTTTATGTATGTTCGCACCCTTAAACTTTGAGAGATCCAATTCCATTTTGGGGGTTTGGTTTTTGACTTGCTCAACTCTCCCATCTGCATTCCTCACCAAGATCAGCCCTGAAGGGTGGCCGAATGGAGAGCTGCCGCAGTTTGGTGCAGTGGTTAATTGTGCGGACTCTAATCTGGGGAAACTGGGTTTGAGTCTCCACTCATCCACATGCAGCCAGCTGGGTGATCTTGGGTCAGCCACAGTTCTCTCGGAGCTGTTCTCTCAAGAGCAGCTCTCTCAAAGCTCCCTCAGCCCCACAGGATGGGGAGAAGAAGGGAAGGAGATTGTGAGCCACTCTGAGGCTCCGAGTGAAGAGTGGGGTATATATTCAATCTCTCCTCCTCCTCCTTCTCCTCCTCCTCTTCTTCCTCCTCCAGCATTAGTGATAATGACAGGTGAGGGGGACAGTCTGCCAAGCAAGCAGCACAGTGTATGAGGGCAGGCTCTAAGATGGCAACTGTTGAGTGGTAGCAAGCTCAGCTGCTCCACATTCCTCTTCCTTCCAACACCCAATGGGCCACCATGACTCCGCCATAGTGGTTGGTCTGGGGGGAGGCGAAGCATAGGGGAGTCACTGAGGAGCTTGCCCCAGGATCTCAGGTCCTTCATGGGCTTTCAAAAGGGTCGGGAAACCAGGTTGCCCCTTGTGGTGGGCAATGTCCCACTCCCGGCCCCTGGGCTCCTGCTGCTGCTTGGTGGAGCAGCAGAAGAAAAACGGAGGTCTGGAGTCAGGCGATGCCATGACTGCTGGGTATGTTAGCTGAAAATGATGTAACAGCATTACGGGACACTCTAGGCATTCCCCAGATCTCTATGGCAAAAACCATAGATATTTGGGAAACTCCAAGATCATCACCCAACACCTTGACACCACTTCCAGGTTCACTTCCTGAGAACTTCGGAGGGGTAGAAACACGGGAAACTAACATTGCATGATGCCATGACATCACTTTCAGGTTCATACCTGGAAGTGAAGTCATGGCATCACGCAGTGTCAGTTTCTTGCATCTCTAATCCTCTGAAGTCCCCAGGAGTCGCCTTCCAAGGCAAACAGACTGTCAAGGGGTTGGCTTCCTGCTCGGGACTGGCAAGTGGGCTGTGAACGGGTGCATGAGCAGCTCTGGTCCTGATGCCCCAGACTTTTACGGGTTATCCATTTAGATAGAGTGTTTCTACATTTCCACAGAGTAATTGGGGAGGGGCTGTGGCTCAGTGGGAAAAGCGGCTGCTTGGCATGCAGAAGGTCCCAGGTTCAGTCCCCGGCATCTCCAGTTAAAAAGGACCAGGCACTAGGTGGATTCAGAATATAAAAAATATAAGAGAAGCCATGTTGGATCAGGCCAATGGCCCATCCAGTCCAGTACTCTGTGTCACACAGTGGTCAAAACCCAAGTGCCATCAGGAGGTCCATCAGGTAGGCAAGAACCCCAGAAGCCCTCCCACTGTTGCCCCCCCCCCAAGCACAAGAATACAGAGCATCACTGCCCCAGACAGAGTGTTCCATCTATACTTTGTGGCTGACAGCACTAATGGACCTCTGCTCCGTATGTTTATTCAATCCCCTCTTGAAGCGGTCTATGCTATAATGGGTGGAGACTGCCTTAATGGCAGTCCATCAGTCTTCCAGACTCCAGTGTTGTTTAACTTGAGACAACAGGTAGATTCAAGTCCAGTGACACTTTAGAGACCAACATAATTTGGGGGTATAAGCATTCAAGTGTCAAAGCTTCCTTTATCAGAGGATACCACAGGACTTTAATAGTCAGCCCAGTAAAATATTAGCTGTCTGGCAACCTTACTTTGAATTCTTTGAAGCTACCTTTGGGGACCTGGTCGTTCCATAAATATTTTAAAATGTTCTGTTTGCCCATATGGCTGGCTCATGTGTTCTCAGCCATAGGTTCTTAACTAAAAGCCAACATCTTACTCGGGAGGTGGTAACAATCACGGTTGGGAGACATTTTAGAATGGTATGTAACGCTTGTTTGCAATCGCAGTTTAATTAAACTCTTTTTTTTTTTACTTTGCATCTTCCGAAAAACTCATCGAGTTAGACTGACACCCTGGTTCTATAGGACTTGATTGACGGGAAGGAACAGATTGACTTGGCATGTTAGTGGCGCTCATTAATCTTCTTCAAGTGCGTACTAGAGAAATGTAGAGTTTTCTCCGCAAGCTGTTCCCAGAGCTGTGCTTCAACTGTTTGGACTGCTGGCAGTCGAATGTCACAAGCAGACAAAGGAAGGCTAGTACAGCCTCTCACTATTGACTATAATTTTCATATTATGGTCTGGAGCAATTTCAGAGCCTGGTCCACAGGCTAGCGACCTACACTACAGGCAGCTATTTTGTTTTTCTTTTGGAAACTTTTGTTATGAGATCGCCAGTAGTAAGAATTATTTCTGCAGATCTTTAATGAGGCACCGTGCGAGCGAACATTAGTTCGCCAAAAGCCAGAGTCCAAGTTCTTCAGTACCATGGAGAGCTCCAGGAAGTCACTGGTTCCCCTGTCCACGTTTCCAGGTCCATTCTACATCTATCATTCGCTCCACATTTTATCTTCATTTGACTTGGTTCCCCTTTGCCTCGGAATATCTGTTTTCGTTGCATTGCCTCGGATCACTAGTATGCAGATTTTCCTGTGTCAGTACTTGCCTCAGTGGTCATTAGCCACCTGAGCCAAGTAATACACAGTGAGGTGATAAATACGGAGGGGGAAATAAGGGCAGGGAAACTGATGGAGACCAATGAAGCCCTGTCAAGTTGTCTGCTTATTGTTCCCTTGGAATCGGAAGTGGAGGAAGGGAAAGGTGCTGCTCAAAACCACATTTAGATACCCCGGGGCAATGCTGTACTGACTGCTAAGTCACCCATGAATCGCCATAAATCTATGGAGAAGGTACCATAAAACCTGATGAACAAGGAAAGTGAAAACAACATGCAGTGTAGAGAGAGAGCGACCTCCTGATGCGGCTGTGGAAAAACAGAGAAGATACAGCCCCAATCTGGTGTCGTGATTAAAGGATCAGGAAAACCCAAGTTCAGATCCTCACTCTGCCATGGAAGCTTGCTGGGTGACCTTGGGCCAGTCACAGGCCCTCGGCCTAACCTACCTCACAGGGTTGTTGTGAGGGCAAAATGGAGGCGAGGAGAACAACGTAAGCCACTTTGGGGGCCCTTTGGAGGGAAAGGCAGGATATCGATAAATAATAAGTTCCCAGAACCGAAACATTATTAGCATCTACAGCAGATACACAGGCAAAAGCCCACACTTCCTCCCCCACCGTCTCGTACACAAAGAAAAGTGTGGAAGGAGAGGAAAATGTAACCGATGGTAACTTAAAGACCATTTGCAGAATCATGAGCCACTCCGAAGGCTCATTTGGCAGAGAGAGAGAAAGCGCCTGTTAAGTGGAAGTCTATCACACTAAGGAAGACAATCTCCGTGGTTAAAATGTGGAGGCAAACGGGAGCGGGGGGGGGGAGAGAAAGACAGCTGAAGAGATGTATTCTCCTGGCTGCTCTCCAAGAAAGCGTCTGTCTCGAGAGTTTGGGAGGAGATGCATTGTGTTTAAAACCCCTCAGGAAACGGAATGGCACTGCTAAGAATCGGTGATGGAAATGTGACAAGCTCCATTAAAAAAAAAGTAGTTTATATATGAGTTCCATTCGGGGTGGGGGGAGGATTTGACCCAGGAACTGGGATAACTCTTGTTCCGGATGGGACGGCATTCCCCCCAAGGAGCCAATTTGTAGCTCCTAGACCTGATTCTTCTGTTGGATAAACAGGGGACAGTGACAGCCGGACTGCCTTTTACGATCTGCTGTCCCCTCAGGAAACGGAATGGCACTGCTAAGAATCGGTGATGGAAATGTGACAAGCTCCATTAAAAAAAAAGTAGTTTATATATGAGTTCCATTCGGGGTGGGGGGAGGATTTGACCCAGGAACTGGGATAACTCTTGTTCCGGATGGGACGGCATTCCCCCAAGGAGCCAATTTGTAGCTCCTGGACCTGATTCTTCTATTGGATAAACAGGGGACAGTGACGGCTGGACTGCCTTTTACCAGCTGCTGCCCTTCCTGGGCAGTAACGAACTTACCACTTTGGCATGTGCCCTGGTAGACCATATATGAGAGTTTATGATGTGCTCTACATGGGACTGCCCTTTAAGATTGTCCATAGGCAAGGTTCCCTCTAAGCTGTGGGGTCCTGTGAGCAAAAATTCTACTTTGTGAGCTACTGGCAGTAAAGTTGTGAGCGAGCGATTTGGCTGCTGCATAGATTAGTTTGCTCTGGAACCATCCTTCCTGAGCGAAGACAAAAATGTATGAGCTGGAAGCTAAAAAAACTGTGAGCTAGCTCACACTAACTCAGCTTAGAGGGAACGCTGGTCATAGGGACCCAGGGGTCTTTTGGAGCCGGAGCTCCCAGGAGCGCTGCTCCGGCAGTCCAGATGGCAGCAAGCCCCACCCCCAGCTCCCTGACCCACGCTCCTGCCTTCCTTCGATCCTCTCCGCTTTTGCGGAGAGACATTTTTTTAAAATCCCTGGCTTCCCTGCCCAAGCTCCTTCCAGTGCCCCGCAGCCTACAGAAGCTGGGGCAGGGAAGCCAGGCATGACTACCCCTGTGCCCTCACCGTTTCCAGCCAGCCTGGCGCAGCGGGTTGGCTGGAGACAGGGAGTGCATGGAGAAAGACATGCCTGCCTTCCCCCTGAGCCTCTCTGCTTTTCAGCCTTCTCTC
>NW_015176545.1:156650-157175 GCF_001447785.1 Gekko japonicus | reverse complement strand
AATCTAAAAGATCCAAGCCCCTTTCAGCCTTCTTCCCCCTCCAAGCCCATGGGAGCCGATGGCAAGGCTGAAAGGGGCTTGAATCTAAAAGATCCAAGTTCCTTTCAGCCTTCTCTCCTGCCCCCCAAGCCAGCGGGAACCGATGGCAAGGCTGAAAGGGGCTTGAATCTAAAAGATCCAAGCACCTTTCAGCCTTCTCACTCCCCCCTCCAAGCCCGGGGAGCCGATGGCAAGGCTGAAAAGCGTTTGAATCTAAGCCTGTTTCAGCCTTCTCCCCCCCCCCAAGCCCAAGGGAGCAGATGGCAAAGCTATGTGTAATGGAACAGTCTGCTCTTCCCTTAATATCTGTGTGATTTAGTTTCATGCTCCTGGAGCTCTTCTTTCACTTTCGTTTTTCTATGCTGACTGGACCTGAGAAGGCATCATTTCAAATGTAAGTCTTCAAGCTCCTTTTTAATTTTTAACTGCTGGTGGGGTAATTTAGAACTTGGGGAAAGCAAACATCCACAGAGGCTTTCATTTTCT
>NW_015176545.1:147269-156231 GCF_001447785.1 Gekko japonicus | reverse complement strand
CTAAAAGATCCAAGCCCCTTTCAGCCTTCTCTCTCCCCCCCCAAGCCCGGGGGAGCCGATAGCAAGGCTGAAAGGGACTTGAATCTAAAAGATCCAAGCCCCTTTCAGCCTTCTCTCTCTCCCCTCCCCCAAAGCCCGCGGGAGCAGATAGAAAGGCTGAAAGGGGCTTGACTCTATAAGATTTAAATGCCCCTCCTCCTAATCCATTACTCTTTAATTTTAAATGTGTTGTTGTATGGGGTTGCTAGGCAACTCCATAATGTCAGCAGTGATCTCATGAGATCTCATTCAGCGTTTTTCTTTCAAGATGCAACATGTTTGCAGGCCTACACCGTGCTGCTCCACTTATGGAGGTTTCAAACCCCACCCCACCCCATTCTATCATTTTAAAATGTCGGATTCCCTCGGATTTGTAGGAACAACTTCCCTTTTTCTTGTACCTGGCCCCATTGTGCAGGTTTTTCGGTCTACACTTTGATGCCAAAGTTCACAAGTAGATGGGTTGTTACATTATGTCTCTACGTGACAGAACACTGTAGATGCAAAAAAACCACGTGCATTCTGTTCTAGAGGCTACACAAAGGTATGTGTCCCACCACTTCACTGAGCAAAGTTTGAAACCTTCCTCTGGACTCAGGACTTGATGCACAAATCCGTGCCCTGTGTGACCCCTTAGTCGAATTGGAATCACACAGTCGGAGTCCAATGAGTTAGATGAATCTGTTTATTGCAATGGAAACAGGGAATACAGGGGCTGAGTGCCTTAGCACTTCAGCAGTTTCAAGCCGTATTCTGCCATAACCAGGAAGGGCAGAAGATCTTATACCTCAAATGGCATCACATATAATTTACACATTCAAGAACCTTTAATTGGTACCAAGCAGTTAACATCATAAAAGCATCATCTGACTCTAAACCTTACTATTGGTCTCTCCTGATACTGGTCATGCATGTCAGTGATTGCATTTGCTTATCTGGTCTCCAGGACAATGAGAACACTGGGTTCCTTTCTGACCTGCATATGGAGAGTTAGCTGATAAGGGCTGTGAATCACATTAAACTTGCTCTCGGCATCCTTGCAGCTTGCGCATTCCATTTCTATTGCATCCTAATTCCTTCTACAGAGGCCTCTAATAATACTTTTGCTTAATATGGCTTCTTATACAAAAAATGCAATTATAAAATATATATGTTCTGCTATAACTTTCTCCAATCAGAAGATTCTAGGTTACATACCAAGATCTGAATCTATTATGATTAAACTTTTGAAGGCATAGTGACAGCTGTCAATATACATCAAGGAGAGAGTGTCAGAAATCACATTCAGAAATCACATTCTTTTTCCCTTGTCCTACAGACTCGAGCTTGCAGCTTCTGTTGGCTGAGCAGACACTTTGGCTGGAGGAAGTCTCCTTAGATTGGAGGAGCTTCCTCCATCCCTAAGGTTGGAGATATGCAAATATGTGTACAAAACAAATAGCCAAACACCAAGAAACACAACCCACCTTAATCCCAGGGTAGATATCTCCATCAGTGTGGTGTAGTGGTTAAGAGTGTGGTGTAGTGGTTAAGAGTGTGGTGTAGTGGTTAAGGACATGGACTCTGGGGGAACTGGGTTTGATTCCCCGCTTCTCCACATGCAGCTGCTGGTGTGACCTTGGGTCAGTCATAAGTTCTCTCAGAGCTGTTCTCTCAAGGGCAATTCTAAGGAGAGCTCTCTCAGCCCCACCTGCCTCACAGGGTGTCTGTTGTGGGGCGGGGAGTGGAAAGGAGAGTGTTAGCTGCTCTGAGACTCCTTCTGGTAGTGAAGGGTGGGGTATAAATCCAATCTCTTCTTCTTCTTCATCTGCCCCACCCTACTGAAAATACTGGTTATGGTAATTCATGGAAAGGAAACAGCAGGATTTTTTAAAAAACATGTATTTGAACATGATTTATATGATTTGTGACTGATTTAACTGTCCCTATAAACAGGGCCGAAGTGCAACAGGGTGAGGGGGCAGGTAGAATTCCACTGAGCAATGTTGAGAATACACATGGGTGAAAAGCTGATTCCACTGTATTGTGCTGATAGGAGTGAATAGTTTGAGCAACCTGCTACCCAGCCGAAAACAGGTTGATGAACAGACTGTTACATTGGTGAACAGATGGGCGTTTGAGCATCCCTACCAATAAGATTACGTTGCTGGGTTTTTGGCCTTTGAATACTTCTGAATACCAGAGACAGGAAGCAACACCAAGGGAAGATCTCAGCCTCTATGCCCCGTTGTTGGCCCTCCAGAGGAAGTACTGGCCACTATGTGAGACAGGATGCTGGACTAGATGGACCACTGGTCTGCTCCAGCAGGGCTCTTCTTATGTTCTTAGGATGCTGGACTAGATGGATGCTCAATCTGATCCAGCAGGGCTCTTCTTATGTTCTTAGGATGCTGGACTAGATGGATCACTGGTCTGATCCAGCAGGGCTCCTCTTATGTTCTTGGGATGCTGGACTAGATGGATCACTGGTCTGATCCAGCAGGGCTCCTCTTATGTTCTTGGGATGCTGGACTAGATGGACCTCTGGTCTCATCCATCAGGGCTCTCCTTATGTCCTTAGGATGCTGGACTAGATGGATCACTGGTCTGATCCAGCAGGGCTCCTCTTATGTTCTTGGGATGCTGGACTAGATGGACCTCTGGTCTCATCCATCAGGGCTCTCCTTATGTCCTTAAAATGCTGGACTAGATGGATCACTGGTCTGATCCAGCAGGGCTCTTCTGATGTTCTGAGGATGCTGGACTAGATGGACCCCTGGTCTGATCCCTGATCCAGCAGGGCTCTTGCTGTGTTCTTAAGATGATAGCAAAGGAACCATCGTCAATAGGCTGTGATCTTCCATCAGCTTTTTGAGGAGTGCTAGTTCAAGCCTGGAACAATTGTGGACATTATCATCATGCCGAGTAACATATTCCATTTCTCTTCCTTCCAAATACAACGTGCCCCCTCATTCCACAGCCTCTTCAGAAGGTCATGTTATTTACACGAAGACGACTCTTAGTCCTTCATGAATGACCCACAAAAATCAATTAAGCCTCGCACAGTTTCTTCTTCTTCTTAGAAAAGGAAACAAACAACAGAAACCAGAAGCTTCACGAAGTTCGGCATGTTCAATTAATTACCGCCTTATGAATTAGAGGCTATTAAGATTGCTATCTTTCCATTGATTTGAATCAAGCCAGCCTAAAGGGTTTCTAGACAACAGGCTGATGTTTTTTAAAACGGCCAAGGGAGAGAAAAAACAACTTTGACTTCCAGAGATGCTCTGGACAACCTAGATCATTTAATAGGGATGCCAGTCTCCCGGGGGGGACCCAGGGATCCCCTGGAATTACAGCTCATCGCTATGCTGCAGAGATCAATGGCCCTGGGGAAAATGGATGCTTTGGTGGACTGACTTCATGGCATTGCACTCCACCATTATGGTGCTGGAGAAGACTCTTGAGAGTCCCTTGGACTGCAGGGAGATCGAATCAGTCAATCCTCAAAGAAATCAACCCTGACTGTTCCCTGGAAGGCCAGATGCTGAAGCTGAAGCTCAACTACTTTGGCCACCATATGAGAAGGGAGCCCTCACTGGAAAAGACCCTGATGCTGGGAAAGATTGAAGGTCAAAGAAGAAGGGGACGGAAAAGGATGAGATGGTTAGACGGTGTTATCAATGCAATGAACGTGAAATTAAGCAAACTCCGGAGTGCAATGGACGACAGGAGGGCCTGACATGATGTGGTCCATGGGGTCGCAAAGAGACAGACTCGACTGTGCGACTGAACAACAAACAGCCTCCCCGGACTCCATCCCCAGATCTCCAGGTGTTTCCCAACCTGGATCTGGCAACCCTACCCCACCATCCCCTGCTGGTGGACGGGGGGGGGGGACACTTGGCAACCCTACTCCACAGTCAAGAGCCTGCAAAAAAAGACAGCCAACAACTGCTTGGTTTCTGCTGACATCTTCTCACCACTTCTGGCAATGGTGTTGGTCTCTGCAGTAGCTGCTCGGCAGCAGATTCTAATCACCTTCCAGAAACCTGTCCCACAAAATGCCACCCTCTGTGACAGTTCATGGGAACATACATAGCTGCCTTCTACTGAATCATACTATCAGCCCATCAAGGTCAGCACTGTCTACTCAGACTGGCACCGGCTCTTCAAGGGACAGGTCCTTCACATCGCTAACTACCTGATCCTTGTAACTGGAGGTGCCAGGGATTGAACCGGGAGCCTTCTGCATGACCTGGTAGCCCTTGGCGTGAAAGAGCATCTCTGGGTTCGAAAGTCAAATTGGGTAAGTTGTTGGAGGAAAGGCTAGAGACATAGGGGACTTAAGAACATAAGAGAAGCCAACATTGGATCAGGCCAGTGGCCCATCCAGTCCAACACTCTGTCACACAGTGGCCAAAAATACCAGGTGTCATCAGGAGGCCCAGCAGTGGGGCCAGGAGGACACTAGAAGCTCTCCCACTGTTGACCCCCCCCCCCCAAAGCACAAGCACAACGAGACACCCACTGCCCACGCTTGCCTATCTATACCTGGTGGCTAATAGCCACGGATGGACCTCTGCTCCATGTGTTTATCTAATTCGCTCTTGAAGCCACCCATGCTTGTAGCCGCCGTCACCTCCTGTGGCAGTGAATTCCATGTGTGAATTCACTGCCACAGGAGGTGGTGGTGGCTATAAACATGGACAACTTACAAGTCCTGGAAAAGACATGAGTGGTGGTGGTGGTGGTGGGGAATATGTTCATAAAAATATGCATGGGCTGAAGAAAATGGAAAAGGAGAACAGTTAGTCCTTCTCCCGAAGCACTTGGGGCAGTACGTTTATAACAGAGAAAAGAAAGTTCTTCTTCACTTGGGAGCGATTAGATGGTGGAATTGGCCACCCTCAGATGGAGTGGGGGACACTAGTTCTTTGACTTTTAAAGGGGGTTAGACTAATTCACAGACTCACTGAAGCACAGAGTTGGAAGGGGCCACGGAAGCCATCTAGTCCGACCCCCTGCCCAGTGCAGGATCGGCCTAGAGCACCCCTGACAAGGGTTGGTCCAGCCGCTGCTGAAAGATGGCCAGCGAGGGGGAGCTCACCACCTCCCGAGGCACTCCCGAGCCACTATTGCACAACTCTGACTGTCAAAAAGTTTTTCCTAATATCCAGCCGGTAACTTCCTGCCCTGAATTTAAACCCATTCTTTTGAGTCCTTTCCTCTCCTGCCAACAGGAACAGCTCCCTGCTAATGCTAAGATAGATGATAGATAGACAGATAGATGATAGATAGACAGATAGATGATAGATAGACAGATAGATGATAGATAGACAGATAGATGATAGATAGACAGATAGATGATAGATAGACATATAGATGATAGATAGACAGATAGATGATAGATAGACAGATAGATGATAGATAGACAGATAGATGATAGATAGACAGATAGATAGACAGATAGATGGATGATAGATAGATAGATAGACGGATGATAGATAGACAGATAGATGACGGATGATAGATAGACAGATAGATAGACGGATGATAGATAGATAGACGGATGATAGATAGATAGATAGATAGATAGATAGATAGATAGATAGATAGACGGATGATAGACAGACGGATGATAGATAGACAGACGGATGATAGATAGATAGACAGACCGATGATAGACAGATAGATAGATGGATGGATGATAGACAGATAGCTAGATAGATGGATGATAGACAGATAGACAGACAGAAAGACAGACAATTAATTAATTAATTAATTAATATGCACTTGAACTTCAATGGACTTAGAAGGGCTGAGGATTGCGCTAGCAGCAGCAGTCGGGGGGAATGTGGGGGGCTGTTGGTGTGACATCACTTCCGGGTTTACCAGAAGAGAGGACATTCCCCCCCCCCAAGAAATGGCCAGAGCCTTTTGGTAAACCCATAGAGTTTTCATTGATTCCTAGAGAGGTCTGATGTGATGTCACTTCCGTGGACAACCTGGAAGTGACCTCACACAATTGGCCAATGCTCATTTTAATTTTTCCCCCTTCTACCACTGCTCAGAGCAGTGGTAGGAGATGCTAGCTCAGGCAAGGGATCCTTTGCCCCCACCAAGGGGCTTGCAGCACTTCCAGGGAAATGTTGGTCTCATCCACGAGGGCTATTCTCGTCTTTTGATGGGAGACCTGCTTTTAAATACCCACTTACTACCTTGGCGATACAAAGGAATGAGAACCTGTACTCAAACCTCTGGTGTTCTATGCTTTTAAAAAAATCCTGGGCCAACCCATATCGTGTAACAGGAGAGTCCTAATTCTGCAATTTATAGAAATCATGCAAACCGACCAGTGCTGATTTTTATCAGAAGTTGAGAGCAGTGTCTCACGAAAGCTCCTACCTTGCCGCAAATTTTATTAGCCTGTTAAAGGGATACTGGATTCTTGCTTTTTTCTGTTGCTTATTTGGTGTAATTTGTACTCGAAGGTCATAATTTATTCTGGGTTTAGAGTCATGGGGGAACTTGCTAAAAACCTAGTCCCTGTCACCTGGAAATGAATGATGGGCAAACTCCATGCATCTCATATCATAACTGGGTCATCAGTTATGAGCAGCACCTGTGAATCCTCCAAAAAAAAGGACCATTGTTGTTTATCCAGAGTTCTAAATTGGCCCATTTTTTAAGGATGCGGCATTCTCGCATTCTCAGGAACTGTGATGGGCAGGGATAAGCAGTACACTACCTAGGCAACTGTGCAGTGCTCTCTTTATTTTTTGCTTTCTTTGCTTTATTTTTTATTAAGGAAAGGTAAAGGTTTCCCTTGCTCGAAAGCCAGTCGAATCTGACTCTAGGGGGCGGTGCTCATCTTCGTTTCCAAACTGAAGAGCCAGCACTGTCCAAAGATTTCTCCGTGGTCATGTGGCTGGCATGACTAGACACCGAGGCACATGGAACACTGCTACCATCCCACCGAAGCGGTACCTATTTATCTACTTGCAATTTTTTGCTTTCAAACAGCTAGGTTGGCAGGAGGTGGAGCCAGAGATGGGAGCTCACTCCATCATGTGGCACTCGAAACTCGAATTGCTGAACTACAGACCTTCTGGTCTGCAGCTCAGTGTCATAACCACTGGAGCCACCACAGAGAAGAAGATGAAAGTGGTGGAAGAGGACACATGGACATGGAAAAAGATGAAGTGGAAAAAGAGTTTGATCAAGTATTTAGAATGAATTCAGCCTATGCAAGACGGATGAAAGTTCCACGGGAAATACAAGTACTCTTCTATAAGAGGATGGTAAGGGACAAAGTACTGAGGGAAGTAAATGCGAAACCATTAATGAAAGATGAAACTGAAATAAAAGTCCTGAAGGAAATTCCCTGGAGGGTTAGGGGGGGGAAAAGCGAATATGCTAAATTAACATGGTTGCTGAAGAAAAATGATATTCCATACAGATGGTTATCTCCAGAGCTTTACCTATCGAGAGAGAAAATATTGGATTACATCTATTTTTAAAGCGGAAGATTTTCTAGGAAAATATGGGGAAGAACTTGGAATGGAAGAAGAAGAGGAGGAGGAGGAAGGGGAGAGAAAAGAAGAGGATCTACAGGTGGAAGGAGCTGAATCCAACTTTAATCCCAAAGAGAAGAGAAGTCAGGTTGTCCAAAGGAAATCTCCGATTGGAATGTGATATTGGACAAAGGTGAAAAAGCACCAACGGAATGGTAGGAACAATGGATAAAGGGAGACTTAGAATACTCTCAGTAAATGTAAACGGATTGAATGGACCACAAAAAAGAAGAAAGATTTTTCACCAATTAGATAAACAGAAATTGGATATAATTTGCTTACAAGAAACACATATTTGTGAAAAAGATGACAAATATTTGCGAAATAAAAAATTAGGGAAAACATTTACAGCTTCAGACAAGAGGGAAAAGAAGAGGGGAGTGGCAATAATAGTTAAAGAAAACCTATTCCCTGAAAATGTTCATGCTTCAGATGATGGGAGAATTTTGATGGTGGAAATCCGAAATCAAGAGAAAAAGATTTTGGTAGTTAATATCTATGCACCAAATAAAGACCAAGAGAAATTTTATAAGGAACTCTATGAACTTATGGTTGGACAGGACTGTCAAAATATTTGTTTATTGGGAGACTTTAATACAATTTTTGATGAGGAAAAGGACAAACAGACAGGAGGGAAGAAGAAGAAAAGAAGAACAGAAATGTCAAAAAAACTTAGAACACTTATTGACTGAACTAAATTTGGTAGATGCTTGGAGAATAAGGAATTACTCTACGAAACAATTTACATATTATTCAGCTAGACATGATTCATGGTCCCAAATAGACATGATATGGATTTCAACAGTAATGGTTAAGGATCTGCTAGAGGCAGAAATACAGGCAGGAACATATTCAGATCATAAACCAGTTTATTTGGAGTTGCAAACAACTGGGAAGAGAAGCAGATGGACCATGAACTTAAGAATCTTAAGAAACAATAACTTCGTAGACAAAATAAAGGAAGAATTAACAGGTTTTTTTCAAAGAAAATAAAAACAAGGTACATGATTAAAGGTGATATGGGATGCAATGAAAGCATTTTCTAGGGGATTATTAATTCAAGAAGCAGCAAAAGTAAATAGGCAAAGGAAATAAAGGTTTGAGAACCTGAAAAAAACAAATCTACAAGAGAATATTATGATGTCTAAAGTAAATAATGATGGAGCAAAAAGAAGACTAAAAATGTTACAATATCAGATGAATTATTTATTGAAAGAGGAGATAGCAAAGAAATTATATTTTGCAAAACAAAACTTTTTTGAAAACACTAACAAACCCACTAGATGGCTAGCCTATAAAATTAGTCAACAGAAGGAAAGAACTTTTATTAGAATAAGGGTGCCTGGTAGGCTTCTCACCTTCCCTAC
>NW_015176545.1:146769-147189 GCF_001447785.1 Gekko japonicus | reverse complement strand
TCCTGAGAAAAGATGGGAGAGAAATCTATAGAAATGAAGAAATCAAGAAAGCTATGGAGGAATATTATAAAATGCTTTACGGGAAAACGACAGTGAGCACGGATAAAATCCAAAGTTATTTCGAAAAATATAAATTGCAAAAATTTACAGAAGGACAAAGAAAAATATTAAACCAACAAATTTCAATGATGGAAGTGGTCGAGGCAATAAAGAGACAAAATAGAGGGAAAGCTCCGGGGCCAGATGGACTCCCAATAGAATTTTATCATATTTTTAAAGAGCAGATTGCACTGACCTTTAAGGATATTTGCAATATGGTGAAAGAACAAGGCGAAATCCCAGATATGTGGAAAGAAGCAAATATTTATTTGATTCATAAACAAAACTTAGATGAGAAGGAAATGAAAAATTATAGACCGA
>NW_015176545.1:146447-146650 GCF_001447785.1 Gekko japonicus | reverse complement strand
AATTTGAGAATACTGATGAATGTGTTAGAATACTATGAATTACATTATGAGAACCAGATGGCAATAATATTTCTGGATGCGGAGAAAGCATTTGACAATGTTAACTGGACCTTTATGCTGGAGACATTCCACATGTTAGGTGCAGGAGAAAGTTGTATTACTATGATTCAAGCAATATATAGTGAACAAAAAGTGAAAGTGAT
>NW_015176545.1:146138-146346 GCF_001447785.1 Gekko japonicus | reverse complement strand
GAAGTTATGAATGAAGCCATTAGAAGAGAGAGTAAAATAACTGGACTTCAAGTAAAGAAAGAACACTTTAAAATACTAGCTTTTGCAGATGATGTGCATTAATACTTGAAAATCCAATAGAAGCAGCAGGAGCATTGATGGATAAGATTGAAGAGTATGGAGCAGTGGCGGGCTTCAAAATAAACGTAGAAAACTAAAATTATAACCA
>NW_015176545.1:110687-145422 GCF_001447785.1 Gekko japonicus | reverse complement strand
CTACAATAAAAATGAACATTTTACCTAGATGGATGTTCTTATTTCAAACTATTCCTGTATTACAAAATCAAAAATTGTTTAAAGAATTAGACCAGATGACATCTAAGTTTATATGGCAAGGGAAAAGGGCACGAATAAGATTGAAAATGCTACATGATGTAAAAGAAAGAGGAGGGTTTGGAGTACCGAACTGGTTATTGTATTATAGAGCTGCAGCATTAGTATGGATTAACTAATGGATTACTTTAGAAGATAATAAGTTTATATGGCAAGGGAAAAGGGCACGAATAAGATTGAAAATGCTACATGATGTAAAAGAAAGAGGAGGGTTTGGAGTACCGAACTGGTTATTGTATTATAGAGCTGCAGCATTAGTATGGATTAAAGAATGGATTACTTTAGAAGATAAGAGACTTTTAAAAATTGAGGGCCATGATTTACTGCTAGGATGCAACGCTTCTTTGTGGTATGAAAAAGCAGGCCCTCAAAAATATTTTAAGCAACATTGGTTGAGAGCAGCATTATTAAAGGTTTGGTATCCTATACATAAAAATGTTTATACTAAAAGATCAAGACTGATTATACCTTTAGAGGCATTTACCTTACCTAATGTATATGTGGGAGAAAAAGCGTTAAGATACCAGGATATTTTGAATAAAAAAGACAATTTGAAATTACCAGAACAATTATCCTGGTGGAAGAAAGCGCAACTGGAATTTGAAGGACAAGAAACTAGGTTTTAATGATAAAATAACTGAACTGGAAGAAATTGTCTTAACAGCAGAAAACAAAGTGATAAAGAAAATATATAAGATTTTATTGGACAATGTGATGGTTGATGAAATGGTGAAAAAAAATATGATTATGTGGCCCAGAATATAGGTCGTAATAGTAATTTTGAAGAGTGAGAGCAGATTTGGTGGAAAAATATAAAGTTAACTAATGCTGTGTCATATAAAGAGAACATTTATAAGATGTTTTATAGATGGTATATTACACCAGATAGATTAGCTAAACAAAATGTTAATTGCTCTGATAAATGTTGGAAATGTAAAAATAAGATTGGTTCTTTTTATCACACATGGTGGTTATGTGATGTTGTAAAGAGGTACTGGAGATGGATTCATGAGATAATGGAATAAATAATAAGAACTAATATCCCGTTTACTCCAGAGATATTGTTATTGAATATATTTCCGAAAGACTTTGATAAAGCTGATAACTATTTGATAGTTCATATGTCGACAGCTGCAAGGATAGTATATGCCAAATATTGGAAAACAATGGAAATACCAACAAAACAAGAGTACGTGAACAAAATATTTGAAATGGCGGAAAATAACAAATTGACACTTGAGATGAGAGCCGGTACAGAATGGACTTTTCAAAAAACTTGGAAGAGATTCTAGGGTTGGTATAATGTAAATGCAACTAATTAATAAATGTGGTAATTTGAGAACGCAGAAAAGATAAGCTTAGTAAAATAGATAATGAATTTAGAAAACTAACAAGCAGAAGAAATGATAAAGTCTCTTGTTATATGTTGTGGGGGGTAGTTGGGGGTTGTTTGTATGTATGTTTGTATGTCTGTAGTATATAATGGAAAAAAATAATAAAAGTGTACCCTCTGGTACTTATATTAAAAAAGAATTTTTTAGTAACTTCATGTAAAATAAACCTTCCTCCCCTATGGGAACCCACTATTCTCCTTACTTCCATTTTGTCCTCTCAACAACCCTGCGAGGCGGGTTAGGCTGAGAATGTGTGACTGGCCCAAAAGAGTACCTCACAGACTGACAACATTTGTGGGAGGGGATGAGCTTTTGTGAGTCACTGCTCTCTTCTTCAGACACAGCTAGAATGTGAGTCCATCCATCCTTTATATTAGAAAGTGGAGTAATTTAAGATACCAAATGATATTAGCAGGCAAATGACAATTGCAGGTGAATGACAACAGCAGGCATGAGTGGATGAGGTGTGATATACAGAGGGGTACTAGTCATGGAGAAATCAGCATTGGTAATGAGACATGAAACCTAGGTCTTAATTTAGTCCAGGAGGATGCATTGTCTTGAGCTTTGTTATGAGTTGCAATTCAGTAGTCTCTCTTTTTTATATATATAGTTTATTTATCTATTTTCCATAATGAAAATACAAAAGAATATTAATATACAACATACTTTTGGAGTTTCCTTTACACATTTTTATCCATCCATCTATCTAGTTTCTGCCATCTTTTTTTAAACACATTTTCTTCTTTTCCCGACAATATCATATTTACTTTATCCATTTCTTTTATTTCCATGATTTTTGAAATTAACTCTTCTCTACCTGGTATTTTGTCTGATTTCCAGCATTTAGCTATGAGAATTCTAGAAATAGTGAGTATATACAATATCAAACATAAATCATTAGCTTAATCCCTTCTGGTAACATATTAAGCAAGTATATTTCTGGTTCCAACTTCAGATCTATTTCGACTAATTCTACTATTAGTTGCTGTATGGTTTTCCAAAATTTAGCCAGCTTCTCGCATCTCCACCATATATGATAGTATGAACCAATGTTTCCTTTACACCTCCAACAATTCCCTGAAACATTTTAATAACATTTTGCTACTTTATCTGGTGTTCAATGCCCCCTGTAGAACATTTTAAAAATGTTTTCTTTATAGCTCTTAATAATTTTGTTGATTTCCACATTTTAGCCCATTTCTACAAATTTATGTTGTAACCCAGATCCTTCATCCACATCCTCATACATGGTTTTATTATTTCATCTTTCATTTCCTCATTTAAAAGGAAATTATATACTTTTTCTATCAGTTTGTCTGAGAAAGACAACCAGATTTTATCTAAGTCTGATTTTATTTTTACAAAATTCCTTATTTTATCTTTAGCGAATCTTGATTTTAATTGTATTTTCTCCCATTTTGTAAGATTGATGTTTAATGCTTGTAGTGTTTCAAACGATTTCATTTCATTTTCTTTTGTTAATAGTATTTCATAACTAACATTTTTATTTTCAGTCATTAAATTAGGCATTATGAAGGCCTCTAACGGAGAGACACATCTAGGTATCTTATCGTAGAATTTTTCTTTTAAATTTCTCCATATTTTTATTAATGCTTCTCTTATAGTATGTTTATGAAAATTTTGTTGTGTTTTTTCTTTGTCATACCACACATAGGCATGCCAGCCCAAGTGTAGGTCATGACTTTCTAGCTTTAGGGTTCTTTTATCTTCTAATAATATCCAATCTCGTATCCAACCCATCGCCGCTGCTTTATAGTAGAGTTGCCAATCTGGTATTCCAAGGCCTCCTCTTTCTTTTTTGTCCTGGAGTAGTTTCAGTTTGACACGTGCTCTCTTAGCTTGCCATATGAATTTTCTTACTATTCGATCTAGTTTCTCACATATTTTGTTGTTTTTCAGTATCGGTATAGTTTGTGCTAAGAACAAAAAATGTGGCAAAATATTCATTTTTATCGTGGCAGTTCTGCCCATAAATGAGATATGTAGATCCTGCCATTTTTGTAAATCTTTCTTAATTTCTTCTATTAACAATTGATAGTTATTTTCATATAATTGTATATTTTTGTTTGTAATCGTAATACCTAAATATTTTACTTTGTCACTTTCATATTTGTGTCTAATTGTATATTGTTGGTCTCTCTTTCTCTCCAGATCTTTGTGAACATTCCCACTCATTTTGCCTATCAGCTAGATGGCCAACACAAATACCAGCACCCCGAGGAAGAGGGAGCTCCCCCCAGATGCTGTAGAGCAGGATGCCAAAAAGGCCAAACAGGACTCAATAAGTGTGGCTACTCTTTTGAAAGGGTACTGCACAGAGCAAGGCATAGCCATTGAGCTTGACACACGAGAGGGATTTATCCTCCAGAGGCGTCTGGGGGAGGCCCTGACTAACAAGTCGGATAGCCCCCACTACAAGCCCAGAAAGGGGAACGATGGGAATATCCTCAAGGAGAAGCCTGTCACATTCATGGGGAAAGACCTAACTTCCTTTAAGAAGTTTGTTGAAGGCATTTGTGGCCCACCAAGCATGGATATGCTGAACAAGCGCTTGTTTCTTAAGCTCAGAAGACACCTGGCTGAAGTGCATGTGATTCACAGAAACATGATGTCAATGGGTGGTCTGCGTGATGCAGAAATGAAAGACAGGGAAAAGGCTCATTATATGCCGGACATCCTCCCTCATTGGGCAGGTCGCTACGTCCCTGGGACAAAGTGGCAAAAGGGTGAAGTGCGCAGGCAGCCATACATAAACCCAGTAGCCACCCTTCGTGGTGGGCAATCGGATCCTTTCAAGATCCCTGTAATGAAGGGGACTGTCTTTGAAAAGACAGCGTATTTGGGGTCATGCTTCGGGAATTGTGTCTTCCCTTTGGCCTGCATTGAAGGCGTCAATTGGGACACTGGTGTCTCAGGAGAGACCGTGGAAATTTCCACACTCCCTATCAATTATGAAAAGGCGAGGATAGCACCAGGCTTCACATGTGCTCTCTGGGGCATCCTGGCCACCCAAAGGAAGGGGGAAGATTCCGAGACTGTGGTGATGCGCACCCCTACAGGAAAGAAGATCATCAAGATCGAAAAAGACACCTACGCTGAAGTGGCAGACAAAATGAGAAGCCTTCTATCTCAGCATGGTATGACAGCCATATCTGTGAAGGAGAGCAGTGCAGCAGGGGCTGCCGACCCCCCATGCAATGACAAGATGGTCATCGACGATCTGCCAGCACTTGAGGGCGAAAACGAAGTGTAGGCTAGAAGTCCTAGAATATTTGTGTTATTTCTCACCATATCATTTAAAGTCTCTAGTCCAAACATAAAGAGTAATGGTGAGAGTGGACAACCTTGTCTTGTTCCTTTCTGAATAGGTATATTTTGTGTTAATTCCTCATTAACAATTATTTTCCCCCATTGTTCTTTGTATATGGCTGATATCATCTTCATGAAGCTTTCTCCACAATCCCATATTTCCAGGTTGTATTTTAAGAAGTCCCAGTTAACATTATCAAATGCTTTCTCTGCATCTAAAAATACTAAAGCCAATTGTTTCCCGGGGTTATATTCATAGAATTCTAAGAAGTTTATAATAGTTCTTACATTATTTTTTAATTGTCTTTTAAGGAGAAAACCTGATTGATCAGAATGTATTACTTCGACCATCACCTTCTTAAATCTTGCAGCTAAGATTGATGCAACGATCTTATAATCTACATTTAGCAGTGAAATAGGTCTATAGTTTTTGATCTCGTCTTCTTCTGTATTGGGTTTGTGTATTAAAGTTATTATCGCCTCATTCCATGTGTTGGGTATTTTTTCTGTGCACATAATATGATCCAATAATTTTTTAAAAATGGGCATTATTTCTTCCTCCAGTTGTTGGAAAACTTCCGCTGGTATACCATCTGGCCCTGGTAATTTCTTCTTTTGTTTTTTGAAGGCTTCTGTTATTTCACAAATTGTGATTTTCTCATTTAGAATTCTTCTCTGATCTTCTGTAAATTTTGTCCTATTATATTTCAAAAAAATTCTTCTAGTTCTTGCTAGCTGCATGGTGCTAGTTTATAGAGATCTCTATAGAAGTTTTCCACAATGTTCTTTAGTTCCTGATTCTAATATTTTATCTCTTGTTTCTCATTTTTTAGGACTGAGATTGATCTTTTCTCTTTTTCTTTCCTAAGTTTGTATGCTAGCCAGCGCGTAGGCTTATTTGCATTTTCAAAATAGTAGGCTTTTGTGTATTCTATTTTATTAGCTAATTCTTGTATCAATAGCATATTTATTTGATGTTTGATCAGCTTTATTTTAATCATTGTTTCTTTTGCATCTCACTTTTTGCAATAGCTTCTTCTTTTTTTTAAGTCATCTGATAGATTTTTAAACTTTTCTCTTTTTTGCTTTTTCTTCCATATCTCCTGTGTAATAAATAATCCTCTTAAATATGCTTTCAAAGTATCCCATATTATACTTAGTGGCATATTTTCCATTTTGTTTATTTTTATAAAAAATTTTATCTCTAACTTAATTTTTGTAACAATTTTTTTGTCCCTTAGTAGTCCCGTGTTTAATCTCCATTTTGATAATCTCCCACTTTCTTGTAATGATATCCACATTGGATTATGGTCGGCAAAAGTGTTGGGTAGTATTTCTACTTCTAGTAATTCCTTTGCTATATTTGAATTTATCCATATCATGTCTATTCTGGACCATGATCTGTGTCTGTGGGAGAAGTATGTATAGTCTCTTTTTTGTGGGTTTCTTGTCCTCCAAATATCTATCATGTTAAATTCCTATGCCAACATTAGGAAACTATTAGGCAGTCCAGCGCCTACTTTTGTACTTTTGGTTATTTTTTTCCTATCCTCTTTAGGATCTAGTACTGCATTGAAGTCTCCTACTATACAAATACTTTCCGGAATTTCACTTATCAATACATTTTTAAGCTCTTTAAAGAAACGCATATATATTTACAATCCATGTTTTGTTTCCATTTCTTCTAATTTACACAATTACCATTCTTCCGTCAGATGATTTGTATTTAAGTATTGGGTGCAGTTTCTCATTTACATATGTAACCACTCCTCTTTTTTACCTTATCTGATGCAATAAACGGAATCCCTATTTTTATATTCTAAATATTTTGTATGCTCTTCCTTTATGTGGGTTTCCTGAAAACAAATAATATCTGCATGCATTTTGAGCACTTGGTGGAAGAGTTTTAGTCTTTTTTGCATATTGTTCATTCCATTCACATTTATTGAAAATAAGTTTAGTTTTTTAGTTGCCATTCTTTTTATCTTTCTTTGATGTTACTATATTTTTAAGTTGTAGTCTCGTACGGATTTTTCTCTCTCCATTGACTCCTTTTTAGACAAACTCTTGGACTTTGTTTGTGACATTGGGTTTTGAGTTTCTTCTTCTTTGTCTTCTTCATCTTCATCTTCTTCCTCTTTACTTCCTCTTTTTTCTTTATCTCCTCCATTCCCTTTTTCCCATCCTAAATCTTCACCTTCCTTGTCCAAAAAGTTTTCTAATTTGAAGATTGAGTCTATCCTATATCTTTTTTGTTTTATATGTGAATAGCAACCATTCTGGTATTAACCATCGGTACTGTATTTGATTTTTTTCAAATATTTTCGTTAGTACATCATAGTTTTGGCACTTCTCTCTTACTCGCCACGGTATATCCTTTAGTATCTTAATTTCCTCTCCTGCTATTTTTAATTTGTTTGTGTTTGCAATGTGTAATATTTGGTCTCTTCTTGTTTTCTTATTGGATTTTACATGCACTTCTCTGGGTATTTTGTGCTTTTTGGCATAAGCTGAATTTTTTTATAGACAACATCTAAATCTGCTGATAAGTCTTTTTCATCTCCCATATTGAATTGTTCTACAATATTGCTTATCAGTTCTTCTCTTAGGTTTTTATTTATTTGTTCTGTTATATTTTGGAATCTTAACATAACTCCTGAATTCTCTATTTCTAGCATAATTAGTGTCTCTTCCATTTTATCTGTTTTTGTTTTTAAGTCTTGCATTTCTTGGTCTAGGTCTTCCACTTTTTCTTCCAAATCATTTGTATTTTGAACTATTTTTGCTATTTCAGCTTTTATTTCCTCTGTATCTGTTTTAATTTGCATTGAGAACTCCTCCATTTTGGTTTGGATTGGTTCCAGTTCTTTTTTAATGAGGTCCGCCGTGTGTTGAGAAGCTTGCGATAGGCAGTTCTGCATCATTGTCTGTAAGTCTGTCATTGTGACCTGTGATATACTCATTTTTAGTTATGACAATCGTCCACTTTGGCCTAGGGGAGTGAATACTTTTTTGGTTGTCCCTGATGGCATTTTAATCAAAATAATAAATTAAATTACTTAGTTTAATTTCTCTAAGTATTTGTTACTTATTAAATCTTTATTATTATTATTTTAAAGCTTTGGCTTTAGGATGTTGTCCACCAGTCAGTCCGTTGCGCTCCTCTTGTGCATGGCAAAAAGACAAAGTCCCTTGCTGGCTTGCTCAACCTTCCTGCTTCAAGACAAACCAAAACAAACCCCAGAGAGTCACCACACTCTGGCCGGATTGCAAATCTTCCCTTAAAAGGAGAAGATTTTGGCTGTAAAAATGTCCAAGGAAAGGAATGAGTTTAGGACAGTTTTGTGTGGAGCTTCTTCCACGCTTCTATCCTCGGCGAGTACCGGCCGCCATTTTCCCAGTAGTCTCTCTTTTTATCTCCCTTTGAAATTCCTTTGTAAGAGAACTGCTAGTCTTAGGTCAGTGACTGAATGTCCTGGAAGGTTAAAATGTGTGCCCCCCCCAGTTTTTTAATGTTGTGGTTTCTAATAGATCAAGAGGGGTAGCTGCGTTAGTCTGTCTGCAGCAGTAGAAAAGAATTACAGTCCAGTAGCACCTTAAAGACTTAACAAAATTTGTGGTAGGGTATGAGCTTTTGTGAGTCACTACTCACTTCTTCAGTTGTGGTTTCTAATGTCAGACTTATGTCCCAAAGTCACCTAGGAAGAAGAATAAAATGCTATAGAACAAAGAGGAGGAGGAGGAGGAGGAGGAGGAGGAGAGGAGGAGGAGACTGAATTTATATACCACCCTTCACTAGGAGTCTCAGAGTGGCTTACAAACTCCTTTCTCTTCTCCTCCCCCAACAGACACCCTGGGAGGTACGTGGAGCTGAGAGAGCTCTCTCAACGACTGCTCTTTCAAGAACACCTCTAACAGAACTATGGCTTGCCCAAGGTCATCCAGCAGCTGTGAGTGGAGGAGTGGGAAATCAAACCCAATTCTCCCAGATTAGAGTCCGCACACTTAACCACTACAGCAAAACTGGCTCTCTACACTACATCAAACAGAAGAGAGAGAGAACCTTAACTGTCTAACCTAACTGCTGAAAGATTGAGTACCAGATCCTTTTCAAGGTATTTGGTACTGGAGCAGATCTATTCTCTCTTGCTCCGGACTGCAAGACGAGATCTAATGGGTGGAAATGACAAGAGAGTCGATACTGGCTAAATCTCAGGAGAAACTTCCTGACTGTAAGAGTGGTTGAGCAGTGGAACAGTCTGCCTCGGAAGGTGGTGGATGCTCCTTCGCTGGACGTTTTCAAGCGGAGGCTGGATGAATATCTTTCAGGTATGTCGTAGGACAATCTTTCGGCTCTGGTCCTGCAGAGTGCAGGGGGTTGGACTAGATGACCTGCGAGGTCCCTTCCCACTCTAACATTCGATGATTCTATGGTCTTCGAAGCCCTGTGCAGCCGGGTTCCAACATATCCAAAGGACCGCCTTTCCCCATGTGTTCCCCAGAGAACCCTGTGCTCAGCAGATCAGTAGTTCAGCAGTTCGAGACCCGAGTGTGCCACATGACAGAGTGAGCTCCCGTCTCCAGTTCCAGCTCCTGCCAACCTAGCAGTTCAAAAGCAAGAAATTGCAAGTAGATAAATAGGTACCACTTCGATTGAATACCAGATCCATTTCAAGGTGTTGGTACTGACCTTCAAAGCCCTGTGTGGCTAGGAACTGACATACCTGAGGGATTGCCTTTTCCCCATATGTGCCCCGGAGAGCCTTGCACTCAGTGAAGCAACGTTTACTGGTTGTCCTCAGCCCAAAGGATGTCTGCTTAGCCTCAACCAGGGCCAGGGCCTTTTCTGCACTGACCCTGGCCTGGTGTAACATGCTCTTGCTAGAGATCAGGGCCCTGTGGAACCTCAGTTCTACAGGGCCTGTAAAATAGAGCTGTTCCTCCAGGCTTTTGGGTGAGACAGCAGGTGTCCAATTATTTCATCTACAGGCCTCCCTTGCTGAACCTTCCATCTTTGAATGGCCCATCAGCTGAAGACCCGTAGTCTGGTTTGCCCTTGCCTGCCTTTGTGTAGCAGCCCTGGTATTCCTTGGAGGCCTCCCATCCCACTGCTAGCCAGGACTAACCCTGTTTAGCTTCTGAGATCTGGTGATACCAGGCTAACTTGGCCCATCCAGGTCAGGATGATCAAAGAGTAAATGATACTGTGCTGGTCATAGACCATCTAATAAATAAGGTGATATGGAAAACCTCTGCCTTGGACCCTGCAAAGTT
This sequence comes from Gekko japonicus, assembly GCF_001447785.1. NCBI lineage: Eukaryota > Metazoa > Chordata > Lepidosauria > Squamata > Gekkonidae > Gekko > Gekko japonicus. Next base: position 135,304 of record NW_015176545.1, on the reverse strand, counting down.
GTCGCCAGTCTTGCAGACCACCCTAACCTTCTTCGACCAATGGCCTGTCTCAGTATAATGCAGCTGCACATTTTCAAAGCACAGAAGCAAGTTTGGAAAACTGTACACTAGCTGCTGGCTTGCTTCTGTGCTCAGGATGACCTGCCTCCAAGTGGGACCTGGGGATTAGGGATGGACACAAATGGAGTTTTTTCGGTTCTATATGTGGTTCTTGGCTGAAACACGAACCGAACCATGAACCCATATGAACTGGCAGGCTGGTTCGTGAACTGACCCGGTTTGTATCGGTTCATGAGCTGCTTAAAGTTTAAACCCCTGCATTCCACTCCCCGTGACTTTCCGCAGGGAGCAGAAAGCAGGGGTTTAAATGGCTCTCAGCCGTTTAAACCATACAGCTGTTTTTCTTCATGAACCAGCAAGAACTGCATCGAAATTCACGAGATTTCATGGAAGTCCTTCAGTTTGTGAACACTGCTTTGCGAATCACAACCCAGTCAAAATTGGTGATGAACTTTAGTTTGCCAGCCAGTTTGTGCCCATCCCTACTGGGGATTCCTGTAATTACACCTTTTCTCCAGGCTGCAGAGATCACTTCTCCTGGAGAAAAAGGATGCTTTGGATCGTAGAATTTCTAGCTTTGGACCCCTGCTTCGGTTGGAAGGTACCATAAAACCCAATGATCAAAGAAAGTGAAAGCAGCGTGCAATGCAGAGGGTACCATAAAACCTGATGATCAAAGAAATTGAAAGCGACATGCAGTGTATGGGGTTCCATAACACCCGATGAATAAATAAAGTGAAAGCGGCATGCAATGCAGAGGGGAATTTCTGTTCCAAGGTGGGTTTACTAAGACAACGGAGGGAAAAGCCAGTGCAGAATCACCCCATGTTCAGAGAAATTCAGCTAGAGATACAGAAATACATTCTCTTCTGTTTCTTGGTGTTTTCATAGGTTGTCATCATGAGCCTTTCTGTTTCATCCATTTTTCATTCCTGATTTAATTTTGGCTCTCCCATAGGACGCTGTAAAGGTCAGAGCATTAGAGTCCATTTAAGAAGCAATTGCATGCTGCATTGTTCAGCCAGAGTGGTCTCTAGCCCAGCCCTCCTACTGACAGACTGAACCCAAGTGACCTTCTGGATGAAGATCTTATATATAAGACGCTGGGTGGGGGGGAGATAATGAAAAAATTATTCACTGCAAGATAAATAATGAGGTTCAGTAACGAGATTTAAAACTATTTAGATAACGCACAGCGTTTGCAGGGTACAGTTTGGTGTAGTGGTTAAGTGCACCAGTTTGGTGTCGTGATTAAGTGCGCGGACTCGAATCTGGGAGAACCGGGTTTGATTCCCCACTCCTCCACTTGCAGCTGCTGGATGACCTTGGGCAAGCCGTAGTTTTGATAAGAGCTGTTCTTGAAAAAGAGCCGTTTCTGTCAAGAGCTCTCAGTCCCACCTACCTCACAGGGTGTCTGTTGTGGGGAGGGGAAGGGAGAGGAGTTTGTAAGCCACTCTGAGACTCCTTTGGGTAGTGAAGGGCCAAGGTATAAATCCAATCTCCTCCTCCTCTTCCTCCTCCTCTTCTTCTTCATGCAGGACAGCTATGCAGGAATACCCGGCTCCTTCCCTGCTCCCGCAGCCACTCGGGGCCCCGGGCTGGATGGAAAATTGAGGGGCCTTGCCAGTAAGTCCTGAGCCGGCCATGGCTGGGGGGGCAGGGTATAAATATAATAAATAAGTCAGGGGGCCTAGCCCCAAGATGCCCCACTGTAGCTACGGGCCTCACCAGCCCCTTGGATTGCTCTTGGAAACAAACCAGCAGCCAATTCGGCATTTCTCGCTATTTTATAATGACTGATATTTTGACGGAGGGATGTGATCATCTTTTACATATTGGAAAACTTTTACAGAAAATTTAAAATAGAATTATTATTTTTTTTATTTTTTTTTTAAAAAAGGCTACACTAGAATCGTGCATGAACCATCACGGCCGTGTTATCTCACTGTCCCTTGGGTCCACCGGGTGTCTCCCAAGCACGTATTGCTGGGAAGTTTGGCATATGGGGTGATTGTAAAAAAACATCTGGATTCTTCAAGCCGTTTGCCTTAGGCAGGTCCCCTCCTCGGCACACACAGGACTTCTTCACCTCTCGGAGCATGCTCGTTATTTCTGGACACGGAGAATATACATTATGGCAAGCTTTCTGTTTAATGACACCATTAGTATGCAGTTACCCAGAGACCTCTTTTGTTTTCCGGGGCAAGTAGTTTCTCTTTGTCAAGTGCAAGCCCATGGAAATTAAGGAGCAACACTTATTCATGTGATTTATTTATCAGATCCGTACTCCATCCTATCAGAATGACTCTGAGTCGGTATCCATCTTTTAGCTACACATCTGAAGTTTTAAAATAATTTAAAAAGCTGTTAAGTCCTAAAAGGAACAGAATGAGGTCTAAGTATTCACTTCTTACCTGTTAATATTGATGCACGGCTGGGAAGACCGTGTTCATTCTGCCTCTTTCACAAATTTCCCAATTTTTTGTTTTGTATTTTAATGGCATTTTACAGCATTTTCCCATTGCATGCCATTTCGATTTCGTTCCCATACAACTGATGCAAAAGAAATATTAATGGCACTATGTCTATTGAATGTGTTATTACGCTCGGACAAAAAGGACGGCCATGATTTCATTCCGAGTGTGTAGAAATAAGAAAAGAAGTGTGAATTTATGGAGGATAAGTCTATCGATGGCTACTAGCCAAGGTGACTGAGGAGAGCCTCCACATTCAGAAGCACTAATCCTCTGAATCCCAGAGCCTTTAGGAAGAAAAAGAGGAGGAGGAGGAGGAAGAGGAAGAGTTGGATTTATAGCCCGCCCTTCACTCAGCATCTCAGAGCAGCTTACAATTTCCGTTCCCTTCCCCTCCTCACAATAGACAACTCTATGCCCTGTTGTTGACCATCCAGAGGAATTTGTTGGCCACTGTGTGAGACAGGATGCTGGACTAGATGGACCACTGGTCTGATCCAGCAGGGCTCTTCTTATGTTCTTAGGATGCTGGACTAGATGGACCACTGGTCTGATCCAGCAGGGCTCTTCTTATGTTCTTAGGATGCTGGACTAGATGGACCACTGGTCTGATCCAGCAGGGCTCTTCTTATGTTCTTAGGATGCTGGACTAGATGGACCACTGGTCTGATCCAGCAGGGCTCTTCTTATGTTCTTAGGATGCTGGACTAGATGGACCACTGGTCTGATCCAGCAGGGCTCTTCTTATGTTCTTAGGATGCTGGACTAGATGGACCACTGGTCTGATCCAGCAGGGCTCTTCTTATGTTCTTAGGATGCTGGACTAGATGGACCACTGGTCTGATCCAGCAGGGCTCTTCTTATGTTCTTAGGATGCTGGACTAGATGGACCACTGGTCTGATCCAGCAGGGCTCTTCTTATGTTCTTATGAATTTTTCAAATCAGATCAGAGTTGTCTACTATATACCTCCATGTAGCACTGTAACACCCTGAGCTGAATAGCTCAGATGAGCGCGATATTATCAGATACCAGAAACTAAGCAGGGTCGAGCCTGGCTAGTATTTGGATGGGAGACCTCCAAAGAGGACCAGAATCGTGATGTGGAGGCAGGCAATGGCAACCCCCCTCTGAATGTCTCTTGCCTTGAAAACCCCACCAGGGCTCGCCATAAGTCAGCTGTGACTTGACGGCACTTTCGACCACCAGCATTGTAATGGGGAAGAGTGGGATTTCTTTTTCCAAAATCTGTTTTTTAAAAAACATATTGCCTTTCATTCATTTGTCTTTCTTTTCTTTTGTCTTTTAAAAGAGGGATTTCTTTATGTGCAGAAACCAAAGTACCTTTTTGTAACTCCAACCCTTGCAGTTGTTTTATGTCACACACCACAGGGTGGTGCTCTAGCTGGAGGACAGGAATGTTCGGGAAGGCGCTGCCTGCCCCTGAGCACACACAGAGTGAAATTTTACGGAACCTCCCTTCCTGCCCCTCTTCTCTTCGAATCTCTATCTGGTCACTATGGAATTGATTAGAATTCCTAAATTACGATTCCTAAAAAAAAGGAAAGAAATGGATTGCTGGGTTTCAGAGAGGGATTAAGAGTACCTCTTTTACCAACACTACCTCCATGGATGTCGATGAGGGCTTCTTGTTTTCATTGAGTTTCAGCATTCATTGCAGTATCTTTTGTGTTGTTGGGTTTTTATATATAACTAGAAATAAGCCCCGTTGTGGAAATAAATACAACGGGATCTAGAAAGAGGCTCTGGGAGAGTGCTCTGGCTTTGGGCAAACAGTGTCAGTCTGCTTTTAAAACTTGAATCTGGGACCTGCACACCACCAGAATACAGCACGTTCCATATGCAACTGACATTCCAACTGCCTTGCGGGGGGGGGGAGTTTGAGGTGTGGAATGGAGTGAAGTCCAATCAGCTTCCATATGCAAAAGACCAGGTTGTCGCAGCAGTTGTGGTGTGGGCGGGACCCGGGCTTTGCCTTCTGATTGGTGGTGATATATGCTGAGGAGCAGTGCCATCAGCCATACACTAAGGGAGTGCATTTTAGAATTAGAACTTTGGCACCCACTATTCAATTATATATAAGGAGAGATTATTTTTTATTGAAAGAAATGCAACAAAACAGCAAAGACAAAAAACGCATTACAGTCAAACAACAGAATATGGAATGAAAGCAGAAATATAAAATCCAAGAACAGACAAGGAGTAAACAAGATACCCCCAACACATTCCACAAATTAACCTTCGCATCCGTCAAAATCAAACCAGAGTGAGCATAACTTCAGCCCTCTACATGAACAAAAATGGTGATTGAGTCTGAGAAAGTCATAAAGTGTTCTGTTACCATCTCTGTGATCTTTTTTTATGTGGATACTTGCCTTCAGTGTTCCCTCTAAGCTGAGTTAATGTGAGCTAGGTCACAGTTTTTTAGCCTCCAGCTCACACATTTTTGTCTTAGCTCAGGAAGGATGGCTCCAGAGCAAACTAAGTTATGCAGCAGCCAAATTTTTTGCTCACAACTTTAATGCCAGTAGCTCACAAAGTAGAATTTTTGCTCACAAGACTCCACAGCTTAGAGGGAACATTGCTTGCCTTCCGTGCAATTTTCGTCTTTGCCCTCACTGTCCATGTCCTCAATTGCCCAACAATGACATTGACACTACAGCAGGGCTATTGAGGGCTCCGCCCCCTTCCTTAAAGGGCCAGCCGCATAAGATTTTTTGAGAAGATTTTTTTTGGAAGAGGGGGGGCACCTGCATGGCCCCCCACCTCTTCTCAAAAACATTTAAAGGGATCCTTTAAATGCTTTCGAGAAGAAGTGGGGGATGGCGCGCGCCCCTCTCCCTCCCCTCCCGCCAGATTTAAAAGGCGGCTGATTGGTGGGCCACGTGCTCCCCGCCGATCGGCTGAAGAACCCTTTAAATCTTGCAGGAGGGGAGGTAGAGGGGTGGCTACTGGCGGTCAGGCTTGGGGGGCGGATTAGAGCTGACATAAAAATAATGGCAGCCCCACAGCCCCACCAGAATTTTTTTTTTTACCCCACAAGACACAAAATCCTGGCTACATTTATGCAATGGCATCCGAAATGCCCCTGAGCAAAACTATACTGATCATCATCGCTAACTGGACTCAATGGCAGTGTACTGGATTCAATGGCCAGCGTGGTGTAGTGGTTAAAGCGTTGGCCAAGGATCCGGGAAACCCAGGTTCGAACCTCCCCCCCACTCCTGCCATGGAAGCTTGCTGGGGGACCTTGGGCCAGTCACACCCTCTCAGCCTAACCTACCTCACAGGGTTGTTGTGAATATATAATGGAAGAGAGGAGAATGATGCCAGCTGTCATGGGTTGCCATTGGGGTGAAATGCGGGATGTAAATAAAATTAAGACATGTAAGCGCTGTTTTAAAAATGCATGTTAACATTTATTGCAATGTTTCTAATTAATTCCTGAGGCCTGCGGTGGCTCAAGTGGTTAAGACCCTGAACTGCAGACTGGAAGGTCGGTAGTTCAGCAGTTCGAGACCCGGGTTGCCGCATGACGGAGTGAGCTCCAGTCTCTGGCCCCAGCTCCTGCCAACCTAGCAGTTCGAAAGCAAGAAATTGCAAGTAGATAAATAGGTACCGCTTCGGTCGGAAGGTAACAGCGTTCCATGCGCCTCGGCGTCTAGGCCACATGACCATGGAGAAGTCTTCAGACAGTGCTGGCTCTTCAGCTTGGAAACGGAGACGAGCACCACATCCCTAGAGTCGGATTCAACTGGCTTTCGAGCAAGGGAAACCTGTACCTTTACCTAATTAATTCCTAATGGGAAAACGCATACTGGTGAAATGAATACTTATCAATCCAACAGTGCGCAAAAATTTCCTGGATTTTGCAAATGACAATCTTCTCTGTCTCTGAGGAAGTTAGCTACCTTAATTGCTTCGCCCGTTTACCAAACCTGATCAATGCAATCACATAGCACCGAAGTATGTGTGCAACTCTGATTAGCCGCTCTATTTAACCTCACTGCTAGAGGTCAGAAAGTTTGAGAGAAGGCCATGGTCCAAAGGTCCTCTGAAAACTTGAGCAGATGGATAACGACACTCACCTGGCTCGATGCTGGACTTCTGGGAAACTCCAGACAGAATTGTGCCACTTCCCACTGTCTCATAAGCACCGAATAAAGGGAGACCTCTTCCACATTTCCCCACTCACATAACACTGGGATTGTGGGACCAGGGAGAAAGGAAAGAAAGGACCATGAGTGAATAGTATGACATATATCAAAGGATTGCCCGGTTTATGGCTTCGATCCACATCGGGTTGCTAGCTCTGGGTTGGAAATATCTGGATATCTTGGGGGTGGAGCCTGAGAAGGGTGGGGTTTGGGGAGGGGAGGGACTTCAGTCAGTTTGGCGTAGTGGTTGAGTGCGCGGACTCTAATCTGGGAGAACCGGGTTTGATTCCCCACTCCTCCACTTGCACCTGGCTGGATGACCTTGGGCAAGCCATAGCTCTGATGATGATGATGATGATGATGATGATGATGATGATGATGATATACTTTATTGTCATTGTACATAGTACAACGAAATTAAGGTGCAATCATTCGGTGATCTGCAAACATACTCATATACACTCACACAACCATACTCATATACACTCACACAACCATTAGGGTTCACATTGCAACTTAACCACCAATGTCACCCAAATTCCAATTCATACAGCATTTAAAGCAATAATAGCTCTCGAATAAAAACTGTTTTTTAATCTGTTTGTCCTTGTTTTGATTGTCCTATATCTTCTACCCGAAGGCAGCAGTTCAAACAGGGAGTGTTCAGGGTGTGACAAATCCTGCTGTCCTTGAAAGGATAGTTCTCTCAGAGCTCTCTCAGCCCCACCTACCTCGCAGGGTGCCTGTTGTGGGGAGCGGAAGGGAAAGGAGTTTGTAAGCCACTCTGAGACTCCAAGTGAAGGACAAGGTATAAATCCAAACTCCTCCTCCTCCTCCTCCTCTTCTTCTTCTGTGGGGAATAATTCATTGAAGACCAACTTCCAAAGCCATCTTCTCCACGGGAACTCATCTCTGTCATATGGTTCTCAAGTCTTACAGGTGTCCCAGTGGGGGGCTCCAGCCCAGCTCCTGGGATCTTCTGGTGTGCATGCTTTGTGCATGTGCCATGACGACATCACCCAGAAGTGATGTCATCGCACCGGGCATGTCATTCAGGGGACACTCTAGCATATGGGTAAAAAAAAAACTATGGTCACCATAAAATTTTTACCCAAATGCTAGAGTGTCCCCCGCATGATGTGCCTGCTGCACTGATGTCACCTCTGGGTGACATCATTGTGCCGGGCATGTCGGGTGCAATGGGGCTCTTTGGAGGTAGTGTTTCTAGGTTTCTCCCTTCAGAGATCTAGGTTTTCCCTTTATATATTACAGCTTTTCACTAACTCTTGAGATGTCTAGGCTTCTCCCCTTTATCACAGACAAGGGATCTCTTCACAATCCCTTTCACTGGCAGGAAGTTATTCTCCTTGTCCCTAAGAAGCAGTACCTCATTTTACCATTTGGCTTGTATGGGAGTTCTCTCTAACTACCCAGACCTTCTGCCAAATCCTTCCCCAGTATCCTTTGTCTGTTTAAAGCTGTTCTGTAGCTTTCTTGACTGAGAATCTTAATTCTCCCTCAGAGTAGTTCTAATATATTTAAGATAGTGGGATCTTCTCTCTGTAAAAGTACTTTTCTGACTATTGCTTGTCAGAAAACACTGACTCCCAAAGTCTCTTCCCTCTGAACCCGAACCCTCTGGCTACTGATCCAGATGTTAGATTTCAGACCAAGACCAAAAGGCAAATGAATCTTTTCCCTCCAGATCAGCTGTTCTATTTCCTCTCTCAGCTGATGCTGGCTAGTCAATGAGTAGAGCAGCCGATCACATTAGCTCTTCTCTCCAGGGAACATTAATTCATAACCTGCCTGACTCTCTGTCTCAAGCAATGTTCCCTCTAAGCTGAGTCAGTGCGAGCTAGCTCACAGTTTTTTAGCCTCTGGCTCACACATTTTTGTCTTCGCTCAGAAAGGAGGGCTCCAGAGCAAACTAATTGATGCAGTAGCCAAATTGTTTGCTCACAACTTTAAGGCCAGTAGCTCTCAAAGTAGAATTTTTGCTCACGAGACTCCACAGATTAGAGGGAACACTGGTCTCAAGCAGCATTTTTAAACGTCTGGTTTTCTTTGCAATTCATCACACCAACATTTAAAGAAATCTGCACAGACAATTGAATTTCCAATAGTTCATCAGGAGTCTCAGAGCAGCTTACAAACTCCTTTCCCTTCCCCTCCCCACCACAGACACCCTGTGAGGTAGGTGGGGCTGACGGAGCTTTTTCAAGAGCAGCTTTGCCAACACTATGGCTTGCCTAAGGTCATCCAGCAGGTGCTAGTGGAGGAGTGGGGAATCAATCCCGGTTCTCCCACATCAGAGTCTGCGCACTTAACCACTACACTACCTGCCCCTGCCCACTTCCTAAAAGGTGTTGGCAGGCACTATCCTGCCCACAGGCAGCACACTGCTACTCTGCATGGCCGCTAGGGTCTCTCGAAGTTCAGTACGGGTTCAGTGAAATCTACCTGTTATTTTGTATACTTTTTAAGAATCATAGACTCATAGAGTTGGAAGGGTCCTCCAGGGTCATCTAGTCCAACCCCCTGCACAATGCAGGAAATTCACAAATATCTCCCCCCACACACACCCTCACTGACTCCTGCTCCATGCCCAGAAGATGGCAAAAACTCCCACCTTCCAGGATCCCTGTCCAAACCGGCCTGGAGAACAATTGCTTCCTGAACCCAAAGTGGCGATCAGCATTTCCCTGTAAGTTAGTGGGTGTTAATGGTTGCATTAAATATGAAGAAGAAGAGATTGGATTTATAACCCTTCCTTCACTACCCAAGGGAGCCTCAGGGTGGCTTACAAACTCCTTTCCCTTCCCCTCCCCACAACAGATACCCTGTGAGGTAGGTGGGGCTGAGAGTGCTCTTGACAGAAACTGCTCTTTTTCAAGAACAGCTCTTATCAGAACTACAGCTTGCCCAAGGTCATCCAGCCAGGTGCAAGTGGGTCACCAGGAACTGCTCCGCTGCCATTGTTGCTGCCACCGCCAAACCCTCTACCTCCCAAGGAGGAGGGGTGCCCCCTGCCACCTAGGGCAGGTACCCACTTTATCTACTTGCATTTATGATGCTTTCGAACCGCTGGGTGGGTGGGAGCTGGGACGTGGGCCGGGAGCTCACCCCGAACGCGGTGGGGTTCGAACAGCCGTAATGGCTGTTCATTGATGTTACTTTGCAGGCGTTCTTACTGCCTGCACCACCGCAGACATCTGATTAGTCACTGGATTCGAGACATCTGATCACTTTTACATGGTATTTGATGATATTATTCTGTGCAAGCTGTTATTTTAACGCTGTTTAAATTGTATTATAATTGTTGTATACCGCCTTGAGCCCGTTCAAGAAGGGCAGTATATAAATCAAATCAATAAATAAATAAAATAAGAAAGGGCCACAAGAACTAAGCACTGAGGCAACCCTTCCTGCCCTCCCTTCTCATGATCTGCCCGAGTTCACAGAATCCACATTGCTGTCAGATGGCCATCGAGCCTCTACTTAAGAACCTCCAGAGAAGGAGAACCCACCACCTCCCAAGGAAGCCTGTTCCACTGAGGAAGCGCTCTAACTGTCAGGAAGTTCTTCCAGATGTTTAGCCGAAAACTCTTCTGATTTAATTTCAACCCGTTGGTTCTGGTCCCACCTTCTGGGGCAACAGAAAACAACTCTGAACCAATGTTCCCTCTAAGCTATGGAGCCCTGTGAGCAAAAATTCTACTTTGTGAGCTATTGGCATTAAAGTTGTGAGCAGGAGATTTGGCTGCGGCATCAATTAGTTTGCTCTGGAACCCTCCTTCCTGAGCTGAGACAAAAATATGTGAGACGGAGGCTAAAAAACGGTGAGCTAGCTCACACTAACTCAGCTTAGAGGGAACACTGCTCTGCACCATCCTCTATATGACAGCCTTTCAAGACCTCTCAGTTGTCTCCTCTTAGTAACAGTTTTCTGTTAAAAGATTGCTAATGTATGTTTAATTCTCCTGGCCTACGGCCAAAATAATGGGTGGGTGGTGCACACAGATGGATGGATGGTGCACACAGTGAGTCATGTGATTAATTTTCATACAAAGTTTGAGTTGGGCTTAGACAATATGAGGGGCGGCCTCAAAGGATTCATGTCAGGGGGGAGGGTTTTGCAGTGACCCCGGTGCCCACCACTTCCTGCCTCAATACAAGCGTCCCCCCGGCTTGACAGGAAGTGGTTAAAAAAACAGACTGGGTAATATCCCCCAGGCTCAGATAAACGGAAGCATTGCCTCTATACCTAGCTACTAAAATATTCAAGCTTTGTTGCACCACTCCCACTCCCAATTTGTCATTACAGGGTGCTCTATCTACATAGATAAGATAACAGATGATCATTCAAAAATGTGATTCTCAGGTAAATGAATCGTATCTATTGAAGAAATGGGCTCCTTTCATAAAAGGGAAGTTTAAACGTCACGATGGCACGGGGAAACTCAAGTTAGATCATTATTCTACACTGGTTGCAATTAGCGAATGATGTACATTCCACAACACTTTATCCATTTGTACTATTTATTTTGTTGAGTGTAAGGTAACTTCAACTTATTGCCTTGTTGGTTTGTACTGTAACTGTTTTACGCTGTTCACCGTCACTGGAAAGATGATGATTATGTCACAGCTTATGTCAAAGTTGTTTAAGTTATGTTTACTTTGAAATAATTTTTTTAAAAAACTGAGAAGCAGACTGGGAACCTTGCTTCTAATTCCGATTGGTTGCTAGGTAGAAAAGAGAAGGCCCTGAGTAACGTGAAGAAGACTAGGCGTCGGCATCTGAGAGATGAGAATACCCCACGGTATCACTCACTCTGCAGTCTACATAAAGTTTCATTTAGCGGGTGTTAATAAGGACCGACCTTTCAACTTTTCAGTAATTGGCTTAAAATAGGGAGTAGACGAAGCAAGTGGCCTCTTCCCAGGGTATAATTAATCGGTGTCTGAACGCCTGTGATGGGCCCTGGGTATTCTATGATGGACATACTGGAGGAGCGCATAATAATAGTAATCCATTGAAGAACTCAATTTCACCCAAGAGATGAAACCTCCCATTAACAAAAGTATATGATGACTGTAAAACTGAGTAATAGAAGGTCTTCTTTTCTTTCTCCCCTGAGCCTGAACTGCGTAGGAGAACCGCATGTGAACACTTGGGGGGGGGGGAATGAATGATAATCAGGCACGGCGAATGTAAACAGAGAAGCCAACTGGAGCAGACATAAAATAAAAGCATAGACAGTTTCACGGGCCTCCAGACGACGTCTCCGGAACGGCCGATACAAATAGGTCACGTGAGACGCAATTGGGGAGACTTGTGACTGGTGTCGTGGTTAAGTGCTTGGACTCTAATCTGGGAGAACCGGGTTTGATTCCCCACTCCTCCACTTGCACCTACTGGATGACCTTGGGCAAGCCGTAGTTCTGATAAGAGCTGTTCTTGAAAAAGAGCCGTTTCTGTCAAGAGCTCTCTCAGCCCCACCTACCTCACAGGGTGTCTGTTGTGGGGAGGGGAAGGGAAAGGAGTTTGTAAGCCGCTCTGAGACTCCAAGTGAAGGGCGGGGTATAAATCCAATCTCTTCTTCTTCTCTTCTTCTTCCATCAGGAATTCAGTCTTGGAAAGTATTCACGGGAGGAGATACTGCCGGGGGAGGGAGATAATGCTTTCTCCCCACACAATTTCTCTGGTGGATATGTGGCCACATAACAATTATGGTTGCCAACCTCCAGGTGGTGGCTGGAGATCTCTTGGGGTTACGACCGACCTTCAGGTGACAGAGATCAGTTCCCCTGGAGGGAATGGTTACTTTGGAATCTGGACTCTATGTGGTCATACCCCATTGAGGTAGGGTTGCCAGGTCCCCTTAGCTTGCTAGTGGAGCTTCCTAGTGGGGAGATTTGGGGGGTGTTCCAGGGTAGGCGGAAGTGATATCATCATGTTGGGGATGTTGCATGGCGACTCTCTGCATTTGGAGCAAAACTCTTGATTCTATATTTATATGCTTGATTCTATATTAGGTATTCCAGTCTCCAAGTGGGACCTTGGGAAGAAGAAGAGTCTCAGAGCGGCTTACAAACTCCTTTCCCTTCCCTTCCCTTCCCCTCCCCACAACAGACACCCTGTGCGGTAGGTGGGGCTGAGAGTGTTCTTTCAAGAACTGCCCTTGAGAGAACAGCTCTGACAGAACAGCTCTGACAGAACTATAGCTTGCCCAAGGTCATCCAGCAGGTGCAAGTGGAGGAGTGGGGAATCAAACCCGGTTCTCCCAGATTAGAGTCCGCACACTTAACCACTACATCACTGGCCAGAGCATGGCTCCCCTCAGTGATCTGCTGCTGGTTCCTTGAGCAGAGGAGTCGGGGCGGCTGGCTTGCCTTCTGATGCTGGTATTGCTGCAAAGCTGCAGGAGCAAGAGGCCTCTTGTCGTCCACATCTGGTTGTCCTCTTGAGTCCACAACTGGTTGGGCACACTGCTCCAGCATGAGGTCCCCCTTGGCTAATGCACATGCTTTCAGTCCAGTACAATATTTATTTACTTATCTATTATTTGCATTTATACCCCGCCTTGCCTGACAAGCAGGCTGAGTCTCACGGCTCCTGTTCTGTCCGTGGCCCTGACCGACTTATTTCACAGTCCAGCCTTTGCAGCCATATTTAAGAGTCTTTAGAAATGCTTTCTAAAGTGGCTGCTTGGCAACAAGTCCACCAAGGAGGCTCAGGGTTGCTGCACGGAGGCAGGTTTGCCTTCTGATGCTGGTATTGCTGCAGAGCTGCAGGAGCAAGAGGCATCTTGTCATCCATGGGTCCACATCTGGTTGGGCACACTGCTCCAGCATGAGGTCCCCCTTGGCTAATGCACATGCTTTCAGTCCAGTACAATATTTATTTACTTATCTATTATTTGCATTTATACCCCGCCTTGCCTGACAAGCAGGCTGTGTCTCACGGCTTCTGTTCTGTCCGTGGCCCTGACCGACTTATTTCACAGTCCAGCCTTTGCAGCCATATTTAAGAGTCTTTAGAAATGCTTTCTAAAGTGGCTGATTGGCAACAGGTCCACCAAGAAGGCTCAGGGTTGCTGCACGGAGGCAGGTGATGGCAAACCCCCTCCCTCCACTCATCTCTTGCCTTGAAAACCCCCAGAGGGGTCGCCGTAAGTCAGGCCGCACCTGAAGTGTGGTGTGCGCTTCTGGATGTGGACAGAAGGGAGCGGGTGCAGAGGAGAGCGACCAGGATGATCGGGGGCCTGGAGACCAAGCCCTGTAAGGAAAGGCTGAGGGACTTGGGAATGTTCAGTCTGGAGAAGAGGAGGTGGAGGGGGGACAGGATGGCTCTCTTGAGATATTTGGGAGGCGTCACTTAGAGGAGGGCAGGGCGCTGTTCCTGTTGGCAGCAGAGGAGAGGACGAAAAAGAAGAAGAAGAGGAGGAGGAGGAGGAGGAGGAGATTGGATTTATACCCCGCCCTTCACTCGGAGTCTCAGAGCAGCTTACAAACTCCTTTCCCTTCCCCTCCCCACAACAGACACCCTGTGAGGTAGGTGGGGCTGAGAGAGCTCTTGACAGAAACGGCTCTTTTTCAAGAACAGCTCTTATCAGAACTACGGCTTGCCCAAGGTCAACCAGTATCTGTGAGTGGAGGAGTGGGGAATCAAACCCGGTTCTCCCAGATTAGAGTCCGCGCACTTAACCACTACACCAAACTGGGTGTAGTTGCAATTAAGGGTGGGTAAGTACCGGTTGTATATTACTTAAAACCTTTCTACAGCAAGAGTTGTTCAACAGTAGAATCAGTTGCCTAGGGAGGTGGTGAGCTCCCCTCTTTAAGCAGAGGCTGGAGAAACACTAGTCAGGGATGCTCTGGGCTGATTTTGCATTAGGCAGTGGATTGGACCAGATGGCTTGGATGGACCCTTCTGACTGTGAGTCTAGGATTGATGAAATCAGTTGCTGCTTGACAGCTCTTAGCTATTATTTTAAATACCTAAGTAAATAAAAAGCTGCCTTCGCATGAGTTGGGACATTGGTCTGTTAAGGTCAGTGTTGCCTATTCTAATGGGCAGGGGCTTTCTGGGGTCTCGGGCAGAGGTTTCAGGCACTCTCTGCCTAACCTACCTTGCAGGGTTGTTGTGGGGGGTAAAACAGGGAAGGGGAAATGATATAAGCCCCTTTGGGTCCCTGTCGGGGAGAAAGGTGGGGTCTAAAGAACAAGCAAATCATCATATTCAGATGGTCACTCTTCAATGTAATCAGCCTGCGGTTTTACATGCACCAAAACTGAGCTGATAGCATACCGTACGCATTAGTGCTTTATAAATATGCAAATGCAAATCACGAGTTGTTTGTTTCAGCTGCTGTTCTTTCTTTTTTTAAAAAAAAAAATCTGTTATGATGTAGGGATAATTGGACTTATTTATAATTATAAGTTGTTGATGTTTTTATTCCGTCATTACCGATGCCCACGGTGGCGCGGAAAACTTAAGAATCAACTAATAAGACAGGGGAACATGGGCTACAGCGGCAGTTCCCAGCCTTTTCTGTACGGTGGCTCACAAGTCCAAATTTACTTGGGATGGTGACCTATCCAAGGCTGGCCCAGGGTTTTAAGGATTCTTAGGCAAACTATGACCTAGTTCAGCATTCTGTTTACTACAGTGGCCAACCAGATGTTTTTGAGAAACCAACAAACATCGCACAAAGGCCGCAGCTGCCCCCACTATGAACCTCAGTAAAGGAAAAGGTAAAGGTTTCCCTCGCTCGAAAGCCAGTCGAATCCGACGCTAGGGGGCTGTGCTCATCTTATTTATTTATTTATTGTATTTATACCCCGCCCTTCCCGCAAGCTTCATTTCCAAGCTGAAGAGCCAGCACTGTCTGGAGACATTTCCGTGGTCATGTGGCCAGCATGACTGAACACCGAAGTGCATGGAACGCTGTTACCTTCCCACCAAAGTGGTACCTATTTATCTACTTGCAATTTCTTGCTTTCGAACTGCTAGGTTGGCAGGAGCTGGGGCCAGAGATGGGAGCTCACTCCATCATGCGGCACTCGGGTCTCGAACTGCCGAGCTACAGACATTCCGGTCTGCAGCTTCAGCGTCTTAACCTCTGAGCCACCCCAGCCCCATGAACCTCAAGCAAGTGGCATTCTGACACACACAGCCTTTGCATATGGAGGTTACATTCTGGGCTTTGATCACTCTCTCCTTCTCCATTACTCCCTCTAATCCCTATGAATCTCCCTCAAGTAACTATCAGGACACATTTTACTTAATCAACATGTATACACAGTGAAGACATGGAAGATATGGTTTCCAACGTCAGGGTTTGGTTCCAAAAATACAAAAGGGGGCAATGAACATAAGAACATAAGAGAACACAAGAGATAAAATAACATAAGAACATAAGGGAAGCCAGGTTGGATCAGGCCAGTGGCCCATCCAGTCAAACACTCTGTGTCACACAGTAGCCAACAACCAACATTCAGGTTCCACCAGGAGGTCCACCAGTGGGGCCAGAACTCCAGAAGCCCTCCCACTGTGGTTCCCCCCCGCCCAAGCACCGAGAATACAGAGCATCGCTACCCCAGACAGAGGGCGATTTCGCACTAGAGCTGCCTCGCGGTTGCGCCACTGTTTGCCCCAACACTATTTGTCAATTTCACGCCCGAGGCTGCGGGGCTGTATTTGACCCGCGGCCTTGCCCGATTTCCTCCGTAGTTTCGTGGTCCTCAAAAACCAGAATCACGAAACTGTGGGGGAAATCTGGCGAAGCTGTGAGTCAAAATGCAGCCCCGCAGCTTCGGGTGTGAAATGGACATATTTGTGTCGGGGCAAACGGCGGCGCAACCGCGAGGCAGCTCTAGTGCGAAATCGCCCAGAGTGTTCCATCCATACCTTGTGGCTAACAACCACTGATGGACCTCTCCATATGGTTATCCAATCCTTTCTTGAAGCTGTCTGTGCTTGTAGCTACCACCACTTCCTGTAACAGTGAATTCCACATGATAATTACTCTTCAGAAAGGGCAGGGGCAGCCATTAGGGAGGGCTGGCCCACAATTCACTTTCAGAGGCTTCACTGACCCATAAGTTGGGAAATACTGGGCTATAGGGCTGGTAAAATGTTTCTGTTGCCCTACTACTACTACAGCTTGGAGACTGAACCGTGAAGGTCTGAGAAAGAAGAAATTACTTGATTTATTTTTTAAAATAGTTTTTGTTATTTTAAACAAAACAAATAGACAGACAAACAAACATACACACATAAGAGCAACAGTAATAGTAACAATATTATATCTCTTAAACTACCTCATACATATATGTCTAATTGCCAGTCTTTCAACCATATAGCCAACTAATAACTTTGCTGGCCTATGTTGAACATTACACTCTTTTTTGATATTTAAGCGCTGTCGAAAACATTTTATTGCCATTTTCTATAAATCCAGATTTAAATATATCTTAAAATTTCATAAGCACATAGGTCAATAATTTTTGCAAGTCTATAGATTAACAAAACATGTTTCTTCTGTTTAAGCATTGTCTAAGCATTCTACAATAATCTTCTATAAGCTACATTTAGATATTAACTAAATTTATACAGTTCCCCAAATTCATAATCAAATTGTTTCCTCATTCTATTTGTTCTAATTGTTTTAAAGTCACCAGAGAAAAAAAAGAAAAAATTCTCTAGCCTACCTCTTAAATCAACTGAATTTTGATATAAGCCTTGCTTACACATTTTAAAATTATATTCCATTTAAAAAAGGTTTTCTAAGCATACCTATATTCCCTAATCAATCTACCCCAATTATACAAGCTCATGAGATCCTTAAACCAATCTTGTTTATATAATACATTTTATATCACATTAAGACCTATTGATACCTTTATAACTTTACAATCTATACAATCCTCTGTTATAAGACTTACCTAATATGAGTTAAAGTTTTTAAGCATACTTCTCTAATCAATCTTATTCAAATAAACATTCATAAGTGTTCTCTTGTCCAATTTTTAAATACAATTTTTTCTCTTATGATTTATATCATCTGTTATAAGACTTTCTAAAACACTTAAAATTAGCCTTCCCTTGAATATTTTAATATGGGCTATAATTTTGTAAATGTATAGAAAAACAAGCTCAATTATAACCAGTGTTAATCAGTTACACATGTATACAGATTCCCTGGATCAATTTTATTATTCGCAGGTATATGAATGTATATATGAAAAAAGGGGTTAGATATTTCCCAGCCCATCTTAGTCAGTTGCACATAAACAAAGGATCCCTGAAACAGTCTTGTTTATAGGGCTTAGTTTTTTTTCTGTCTTGTTGTGATTTCTTCTTTTCAATAAGGTTTCTTTATTCAAATCACTACCAAAAAATGAAGGGTAATGGAAATTAGACAAGATTTTTTTAAGGGTTAGGCACTCTGACAGAAGTAAGCACTATTAGCCACAATAGTTCAATGAAACCTCCATGTTTCACTCCATGAGTATTCCAGGAGAAGGAAGAGAAGAAAGGAAGAAGAGGAGGAGGAGGGAGAAGAGGAGAAAGGAAGAAGAGGAGGAGGAAAGACAAAGAAGAGGAGGAGGAGGAGGAGGAGGAATGAAGAAGTGGGGGAGGAAGGAAGAAGAAAAGGAAGGCAGAGGAGGAGGAGGAAGGAAGAGGAGGAGGAAGGAAGGAAGAAGAAGAGAAGAAAGAAGAAGGGAAGGAGGAGGAGGAAGAGGAAGAAGAGGACGAGGGGGAGGAGATTGGATTTATATCCTGCCCTTCACTTAGAGTCTCAGAGTGGTTTACGATCTCCTTCCCTTTCCCCTTCCCATAACAGACACCCTGTGAGGTGGGTGGGGCTGAGAGAGCTCATTCAGGAGCTGCTCGTGAGAGAACAGCATTGAAAAGACTTGTAACTGACCCAAGGTCACCCAGCAGCTGCATGTGGAGGAGTGGGGAATCCAACCCAGTTCTCCCAGATTAGAGTCTGCTGCTCCTAACCACGACACCAAATTGGCTCCCTCTCTGGCATAAATCTAGGAAATCTTATTTGGAACTGTCTTGAGGCTGTTTTAATCATGGGTGATCATTCCAGAGCAAGATGATTCTACAGAGCACGTCCCTTTTATTACATTGGTGGCTGGTATTCTCAAAGAGCAGGCACAGCCGAGAAAGCACTTGAGGATGCAGATATTCTCTGATCCTACTTCTTTTGTGTGCACAAGCTAGTGCCACCCATTAGATAAATCTTACCAGGTTTGTCCTGGGAAATATGGTTCCCATTCAAACACGCTCCTCAAATTCTCCGTATCTGAATTTCCTCCTTGATTTGAGGCTCACCAAAGACCTGTTTGTTTTTAACCAAAGTAGAAACAATTCCTTCCTTCCTTCCTTCCTTCCTTCCTTCCAAGTCACAGCCAATTTATGGTGTCCTAGTAGGGTTTCAGAGGCAAGAGAAATTCAGAGGTGGTTTGCCATTCTCTACTTCTGCATAGCGTCCCTGGTATTCCTTGATGGTTTCCCACTGCAAATACTGGCCAGGGCTGACCCTGCTTCGTTTCTGAGATCTGACAAGATCAGGCTAGCCTAGGTTATCCAGGTCAGGGTGCAAGATACCTTACAATGTGAAAAAAAATCATCTATGAATCTTAAAGACTCACAAAATCGGTGGCAGAGGAGGAGCTTTTGTGAGTCACTGCTCACTTCTCCAGATAGAGCTGGAATGTGAGTCCATCAGGCCATGATCTGATAGGACAGATGGACTCACATTCTAGCTCTATCTGGAGAAGTGAGCAGTGACTCACAAAAGCTCCTCCCCTGCCACCGATTTTGCTGGTCTTAAAGGTGCTACTGGATCCTTGCTCTTTTTTACTGCTACAGACAGACTAACACGACTACCCATCTTGATCCATCTATATATCTATTAGCAAAGTGTGAACCCCATCTCCTATCTAAACCTATCCAGACCTTTTGACATTTTAATCAATAGAATCATAGAATTATAGAGTTGGAAGGGACCTCCAGGGTCATCTAGTCCAACCGCCAATACCTCCCCACACACACACCCAGTGACCACTGTTTCATGCTCAGAAGATGACAAAAAACCTCCAGGGTCACCAGCAAAACTGACCTGGAGAACAATGGCTTCCTGACCCCAAAGTGGCAATCAGCGTTTCCCTGGGCATGTAAGAAAGGGCCACACGAACTAAGCACTGAGGCAACCCTTCCTGCCCTCCCTTCTCGTGATCTGCCTAAGTTCACAGAATCAGCACTGCTGACAGATGGCCATCCAGCCTCTGTTTGAAAACCTCCCAAGAAGGAGAGCCCACCACCAATTTCCGAGGAAGCTTGTTCCACTGAGGACCAACTCACACTGTCAGGAAGTTCTTCCTAATGTTCTTCCGAAAACTCTTCTGATTTCATTTCAACCTGTTGGTTCTGGTCCGACCTTTCAGGGCAACAGAAAAAAACTCTGTACCATCCTCTGTCTTACAGCCCTTCAAGTACTTGTATCTGAAGAAGTGAGCAGTGACTCATGAGAGAGAGAGAGAGAGAGAGAGAGAGAGAGAGAGAGAGAGAGAAGAGAGGATGTATACCCCGCCCTTCACTACCCAAGGGAGTCTCAGAGTGGCTTACAAACTCCTTCCCCCTCCCCACAACAGACACCCTGTGAGGTAGATGGGGCTGAGAGAGCTCTGACAGAAACTGCTGCTTTTCAAGGACAGGTCTGACAGAACTATGGCTTGCCCAAGGCCATCCAGCAGCTGCAAGTGGAGGAGTGGGGAATCAAACCCAGTTCTCCCAGATTAGAGTCCGCGCACTTAACCACTACACCAAGCTGCTACCCTGCCACCAATTCCGTTAGTCTATAAGGTGCTACTGGACGCCTGCTCTTTTCTACTGCTACAGAAAGACCAACATGGCTACACATCTTGATCTATCCATATATCTATTAGCAAAGTGTGGCCCCTATCTGCAGATATCTAAACCTATTGAAACCTTTCAACATTTTAATTAATAGCACAATCATTAAACCATCGGTCAATCAATCATTGCGGGGGGTTGCACAGACATCTTAAATCTTTTAAAAGATACATTGGAGGGTTTAAACTCTGTCTGTCTTCAGAGCTAGTGGCAGCAGATGCCAGGAACCACTCTGGGCCCGGCCATGGCAGCAGTGGATGCTGGGAGCAGTTCCGTCCCACAGTGGACCCTGTGGGAGCCACCAGGAGTCACTCTAGGCCTGGCAGTAGTGGATGCCAGGAGCTGCTTTAGCCAGGCTCAAAGTTGGATCATGGGGCCGGGATCCACCCTGGGCTCAGCGATGCGGGGAGACAGGGAGAGCCAGTTTGGTGTAGTGGTTAGGAGCACGGACTCTAATCTGGGAGAACTGGGTTTGATTCCCCACTCCTCCACATGCAGCCACTGGTGTGACCTTGGGTCAGTTACAAGTTCTCTCAGAGCTGTTCTCTCACAAGCAGTTCTCTCAGAGCTCTCTCAGCCCCACCTGAGGTGAGAAGGGAAATGGAAAGGAGATTGTAAGCTGCTCTGAGACGCCGAGTGAATGGCGGGGTATAAATCCAGTCTCCTCCCCTCCCCCCCTCCTCCTCCTCCTCTTCTTCTTCTTCCATTATCGCACTCCCATCTTCCAATCTGAATTGGCTCTCACATCTCGCCAGCTAACAGGCCAGCGTCTCTACCAAAACCAGGGAGCATTATGAAAAGTTCATTCAAGACTCGGGTTGGGGGGGGCAGTGTGTGTGTTAACTGCTTGACATTTTCGTAATCCAGAAAAACTCTGCACGATGCAGTGCGGCTGACAGACTGCAGTGGGCATCTCGGTGTGGCTCGGACTCACCGGGAGCCGCGTCTCTGTTTCTTTAAGCCCTAAATAGTCTCCCGAGGCAGAGAAGCGGGTTAATCGAAATCGCGCAAGCAGGTGTAAGTACAGACCTTTTCTATAAAGGAAAATTAAGTAGAACTAGTAATTATAACTGGAGAACAACCTTTCAGTGTAGTCAATAAGAAAGTCAATTTGCTTATAATAATGAGGTACTCTGTCATGAACAATCTGTTCATACTTTGTTCCCCTGAGCTTCCAGCGAGGAAACGGGAGGGCGGAGAGGGAAAAAATCACAGCCCCGGATGACATTTGATGCTTTTCTGTCACGTTTTCAACCCCGTATCAATCAGGGAGTTATAAAATAGCGCTGAAAGGTAATTTGGAGAGAAACAGAGCGGGCGGAGGGAAGAGCTGGATTCTGTTTTCCAGGGAAGGCGTGTGCACTTCAGTAGTCCTACTCTAGAGTAAGTAGCTGTGCGCAGCAGCTCATGGCTCTCCCGCACCTTTAAAAGGGCCTGGCGTGATCCAGAAAATTAAACAAAGGCTCAGGGGAGGTGCATAGCGATGGCTGAGCCATAACAATTAAAATTCAACTTCGGTATTCCGGGGCTGCGTAGGTGGAAGTACCAGATGCTGCAGGCAGTCAACAGAGGAGGAACTTCAGAGAGCCAGTTTGGTGTAGTGGTTAAGTGCGCAGACTCTAATCCGGGAGAACCGGGTTTGATTCCCCACTCCTCCACTTGCAGCTGCTGGATGACCTTGGGCAAGCCCGAGCTTGATAAGAGCTTTCCTTAAAAGGGCAGATCTTGAAAGCGCTCTCTCAGCCCCACCTACCTCACAGGGTGTCTATTGTGAGAAGGGGAAGAGAAAGGAGTTTGTAAGCCGCTCTGAGACTCCGAGTGAAGGACGGGGTATAAATCAAATCTCTCCTCCTCCTTTTCCTCCTCCTCCTCTTTCTTCCTCCTCCTCCTCCTCCTCCTCTCTTTGTGGTTGGCCTCTGTTGGTAACTGACAGCTGGACTAGATAGCCCATCAATCGGATGCAGCATTTCATGGATATCCAATGGCCACAGGGTGAAAGGAAACCACGTATTATGGTTCCAGGACAATGTCTGTGTTCTTCATGAATGCTAGATAGCAGGGCTTTTTTTGTAGAAAAAGCCCAGCAGGAACTCATTAGCATAATAGGCCACACCCAACAGCAGAAACTCATTAGCACATTAGGCTACACCCCACAGCACAACACATTAGCATATTAGGCGACACCCAATGCCTCCCCTTGGATTGCCTGGGTGCCCCGCAGTTGCGGGGAGCCCGGGCAAGCCGGCCCTTTGTCTTTGAGTCTCTGGAAAAAATGGTCAACAAAGCTAACAAAGAAATTATCAGTTGGTCAATGCAGCACCGGTTTTTATTTTTTAAAAAATCCCTTGCTTTATTGCAAGAACCCTGAAGAATAGCCAGAATTTGTTTTCTACTGAACTTTAACAATAATGTCACCAGGAAAGTGACATCCAGATTTTCATCCTGGTTAGGGAAGGGCACGAACTGGAAAAAATGCGGTTCATGTTGGTTGGTGCTTGGTGGCGAACCATAAACCAAACTCCGATCCGAACCAGGAGGTTCGTTTGTGAACCAAAGCAGTTTGTGGTTTGTGGCCCCACAAACCCAATTGAAAGGGACCACAGTCCTTTTAAATAGGGTTTGCAGAAAGCCCAAATAACAGCTGAGTGACAGGCAGTTGCTCCCCACTTCTCAGCTGTTTCACTTTCTTGTGCAGTCTCTAAAGGGACTGCACAAGAAAGCCTGAAAAACAGCCGAGCAGTAGGAAGGCGCTTCCTGCTGCTCAGCTGTTTTTGCAGCTTTCACCAGGATCACAAAGCAGGGGTTTAAGGGAACTCTGGGTCCCTTTAAACCTCTGCTTTCTGCTCTATCCACTGCTTTAAAAATTCGTGGAAATTCGTGACGGTTCGTGAACCACGAACTTTGGTTCATGAACCAGGAACGGGGCAAAATTCATGGCAAATTTTGCTTTGTGGTTCGGTTCATACCTCCATCCCTAATCATGACCGTAAAGAGCCACAAAAGTAATCTGGACTTTGGAATCATACTAGAGTAATCATGACATTCAGTGACAACAACTCTAATGCTAAATTAACAGGATTCTGAGACACAATACAGAGGGCCTTGTTTGCTTGTCTGTCCAAGAGTTAAGCAGGGCACGATTGTTTCCACCAAATTTCAGACAGGAAGGGTGAACCTCAAAGGTAACGGTTTGCCTAAGACCACCCGGTGAGCTCGTACTGCTTTCTTATTTATTTGAAGCATTTTAACCCAAACTTTCAGTCCAAGGCTTTTCAAAGCAGCTCCCGACAGCATCGATCATCATAAATAAAAAGGTGACAAGAAAGGTGGGGAAGAAAGTCATCCTTTGAGTTTTGACATTTCCGACAACTTTTAAATTTATTTTTTTATCTTGTTCATAAACCTATGCGTTTGTGCTTTATACTTATTTCATTTTCCCCCCTGTCTTCCTCCACAATGGGAACCCAAGGTCGCTTACATACTTGTACTCACCTCCATTTTGCAATCACAAAAACTTTCTGGGTTAAGTCAGATTGAAATTGTATGACTGACCCATAATGTTGCCAACTCAGACTTGGGAAATTCCTGGAGATCTGGGGGGGGGGAGAAGGAGAAGAAGAAGAGGAGGAGGAGGAGGAGGAGGAAAAAAGGAGGAGGTGGCAAAGGAGAAGAAGAGGAGGAGGAGGAGAAGGAGGAATTGGTTTTCATTTCTTCCTTTTCACTAGCCAAAGAAGTCTTGGAGCAGCTTACAGTCACCTTCCCCTCCTCTCCCCCAAACAAGCATTTTGTGGGGCAGGTGGGGCCAAGAGAGCTCTGAGAGAATCGTGATTGACCCAAGGTCACCCAGCTGGCTTCATGTGGAGAAGTGGGGAATCAAACCTGTTTTTTCCAGATTAGAGTCCACCATTCATAACCACTATACCAAACTGGTTCTGAAAGGGCAGGATGTGGGGAGGGCAGGGTG
>NW_015176545.1:108309-110658 GCF_001447785.1 Gekko japonicus | reverse complement strand
TCAGCAGAGAAAGGCAATGACAAACCACCTCTGCTTCTCACTTGCCTTGAAAGCTCCTTGCTGGGGTTGCCATCAGTCACTCGTGACTCAATGGCACATGCTATGTAACCCCCAAATTGCAGCCTGCTTTGTTTTGGCTAAACCTCAATATCAATTAAATCCACAAAGAATGCCCTGATTCAGTTGGTGAGAATCTGAGGATTGTGTAGGAATAGTTCTTCGTTTTCAGTTTCTTAGGTGAACGGATGACAGATTAAAAGGTGGAGTAGGGGGGGGAATCCAGGCAATCATTACAAATGGGCGGTCAGGAGTGTTGAAACATGGAGTGTTGAATTGAGTTTCTGGCTAAACATTAGAAAGAATTTCCTGACAGAGCAGTTCATCAGTGAATCAGGTTTCCTAAGGTGGTGGTGGTGGTGGTGGACAGTGCCCTCTAAGCTGAGTTAGTGTGAGCTAGCTCACAGTTGTTTAGCCTCCGGCTCACACACTTTTGTCTTAGCTCAGGGAGGACGGCTCCAGAGCAAGCTAATTTATGCAGGAGCCAAATCGTTCGCTCACAACTTCAATGCCAGTAGCTCACCAAGCAGAATTTTTGCTCACAAGGCCCCACAGCTTAGAGGGAGCATTGGTGGTGGACTCCTTTTTTTTAGAGGTTTTTAAGCAGCGGCTAGGTGGTCGTCTGATAGAAAGATTCTATGACTCACTGTGAATTCGGGCAGATCATGAGAGGGAGGGCAGGAAGGGCTGATCCAGTGCTCAGCTCTCTCTCTCGTGGCCCTTTCTTACGCACTTGGAGGAGGAGATTGGATTGATACCCCACCCTTCACTACCTGAAGGAGTCTCAGAGTGACTTACAATCTCCTTTCCCTTCCCCTCCTCACAACAGATACCCTGTGAGGTAGGTGGGGCTGAAAGAGCTCTTTTGGGAACTGCTCTTGAGAGAACAGCTCTGAAAGGACTTGTGACTGACCCAAGGTCACACCAGTGGCTGAATGTGGAGGAGTGGGGGACCAAACCCGGTTCTCCCAGATGAGAGGTCCGTGCTCCTAACCAAGGCTCCCTCTAAGCTGTGGAGCCTTGTGAGCAAAAATTATATTTTGTGAGCTGCTGGCATTAAAGTGGTGAGCAAGCGATTGGGCTGCTGTGTAAATTTGTCTGCTCTGGAGCCATCTTTCCCGAGCTGAGACAAAAAATGTGTGAGCCAGAGGCTAAAAAACTGTGAGCCAACTCACACTAACTCAGCTTAGAGGGAACACTGCTCCTAACCACTACACCAAACTGCCCTGGGGTAATGCCTATCACCACTTTGGGGTCAGGAAGGAATTTTCCTCCAGGCCAGATTGGCTCAGGCATCCTGGAAGTTTTTACCTTCCTCTGGGCATAGAAGAGGGGTCACTGGAGAGTGGGGGTAGCTGTGAATTTTATGCATTGTGCGGGGGTGGACTAGATGACCCATTGGGACTCGGCCAGCTCTAGGTTTCAGTTTCTATGTTTCTAAATCAGCTCCCTCTCTGTCAACAATCTTGTGTTCATTAGCCCTTCATGTACTTGAAGGGCTGTCATATGGCGGATGGTGCAGAGTTGTTTTCTGTTGCCCCAGAAGGTCGGACCAGATCCAATGGGTTGAAAATCAAGAGTTTTCGGCTAAGCGTTAGGAAGAATGTCCTGGCAGTTAGAGCAGTTCCTCAGTGGAACAGGCTTCCTCGGGAGGTGGTGGGCTCTCATTCTTTGGAGGTTTTCAAACAGAGGCTAAATGGCCATTGGACAGCAATGCGGCTTCTGTGAATTTAGGCAGATCATGAGAAGGGAGGGCAGGGAGGGTTGCCTCAGTGCTTAGTTCTTGTGGCCCTTTCTTACACACCCAGGGAAATGCTGATCGCCACTTTGGGGTCAGGAAGCAATTTTTCTCCAGGCCAGTTTGGCCAGGGATCCTGGAGGTTTTTTGTCATCTTCTGGGCGTGGAATAGTGGTCACTGTGTCAGACTCCTGCAGCAATCGGTTCCCAACAACTTTCATGCAAAGAAGTAAAGTTTATTGAGACCATGAAGTATGCAGATTATCTTTACACATCTCGTGTTAGAACTGGCAATAAGCACACGGAGCAAGCAGATATACCTAATTCAAGAGGGTCCCCTGATGGCCTGGAGCCAGTCAAGGAATAGGTAGAAGCCAACCCAGCAGTTCGAAAGGTAAATAAACGAGTAGATAAATGGGTACCTGCCCTAGGTGGCAGGGGGCACCCACCTCCTGGTTCCGTGCTAGGAGTGTTGGCAGCAGCAACGGAAGGTGAAGACGGCAGTGGCGAAAACAACAATGGCAGCTGAATCCCGGATGACCAGACCTGACGGA
>NW_015176545.1:96176-104560 GCF_001447785.1 Gekko japonicus | reverse complement strand
GACATTAGAAGCCCTCCCACTGTTGGCCCCCCCCCCAAGCACCAAGATGACAGAGCATCACTTGCCCCAGAGCCCCTATCTATACCTTGTGGCTAATAGCCACTGATGGACCTCTGCTCCATATGCTTATCTAATTCCCTTTTGAAGCCGTCCATGCTTGTAGCCGCCACCACTTCCTGTGGCAGTGAATTCCATGTGTTAATCACTCTTTGGGTGAAGAAGTACTTCCTTTTCTTTCCTTTGTCTCTCTAAGAGGTGTCACCATGAGTCGAATGTTATTGCAATTGCCCAACAATTAATCCCATTCTTCTGGCCATTAGTAACTGGATTTTTCTAGTACTTCCTGGGGGCTACGTGACAAGTGAAGCATCAGCTTCCAGTCACTTTAGGGTGTAAAAAGAGAGCATCACCCCATTGCTCGCTCGCTCTCTTCTTATCCTCATAACCCCACCCTACCTTACTGGTTCCATTCTAGCAATGTTTGGAGCCTTACATGTCCCTTTCCTTAGTGTCACCCCCATTTTCGCTGCAGGATCGTCTCTCTGCGTCGGACAGGGAAAGTATCACCCACCAACAGTATTTCCTGCTAATGCGACCATCACTGTACCTTTCTATCTAAATTCGTACTTCTGTATTTTCTGTGTGAACGCTTGATTTTATGTTTGTATGTGTGAAAATCCTTCAGTAAAAGAAACCATTGCTTTATAAGATCTCGCCTCTGTGTCTATTTCTGTGATCCGGATAAGTTGGACTCCCGTATACATAGGTTATTGGTCCCATAATTAAGCCTATTGCCATTTAATAGTCTTATTCCCCATTGTTATTAATGAATTAAGGCAATTTGGCTAACAGCTGGAACTTCACAACTGCAGTTTGTATTTTGTTGCTTCATTTTTTATTTTTTATTTTTAAAATAAAATGGTTCCATGTTATCGTGCACGTTTCATATTGTACGTTTACATATTGTACGTTTCATATTGTACATCGTTATAAGGGCAGAAAAGTGAGATGCAGATTTGGTAAATAAATAAATACAAATTAAATTCAATATATCCCGTCATACTCCTCTATATCGTACTATTTACTTATGCTTAAATGGACTTATATATATCTGTGATATGGCTTTGAAGGTGAAAATTTGCTTTACATGCAGAAGATCCTGAATTCACAGGCCCATAGCCATGAGGGGCATTTGGGGGCAAGGCCCCCCACAGAGGAATTAAAAAAGTTGAAACATTGAAAAATATTTTTAGAATGTAAGATGCATGTGGGTGTTCCAAAATGACCCCAGGTACAGTCACTGAAGCTTCAGTCTCATTTTCTTTTTTCTGGGCCAAAAAAATAAATCATTTTTTAAAAATGCAAATAAAATAAAATAAACTTGCAAAATGACAAAAAAGAGAGAGTCAGAGATCCTCCCCCTCCCTGGATTATACAGAAAAGCAGCCTGGAATCAAGAGGAGGACCAGAGGTCACAGCTGGAAGAGGAGCAACAGGTGCGGCTGGGGCACTCCCCCAGATTTCCCCATGCCCCACCATCCAACATGGCTACACCCCTGATAGTTTATTTTCTGGCAAAGCAGATAATCCTGACCAGTGTGTTGCAGTGGTCAGAGTGCCAGACTAGGATCTGGAAGACCCAGGTTTGAATCCCCGCTGTGATATGAAAGCTTCCTGGGTGATCTTGGGCCAATCATGTACTGTCAGCTGATCATAAGAACATAAGAGATGCAATTGTTAGATCAGGCCAAAGGCCCATCCAGTCCAACACTCTGTATCACACAGTGGCAAGAAATACCAGTGCCATCAGGAGGTCCACCAGTGGGGCCAGGACATTAGAAGCCCTCCCACTGTTGACCCCCCCAAGCACCAAGATGACAGAGCATCACTTGCCCCAGAGTCCCTATCTATACCTTGTGGATAACAGCCACTGATGGACCTCTGCTCCATATCTATATATCTAATAGTGAACTGGCCCCCTCTGTGCGGATCCTTAAATCCGGACATCGGGGGCACTTGGGGTGGAGGGAGAGGTTTGTGCACACGTGGGGCAGTCAATATCTAATTCCCTTTTGAAGCTGTCCATGCCTGTAGCCGCCACCACTTCCTGTGGCAGTGAATTCCAAGTGTTAATCACTCTTTGGGTGAAGAAGGACTTCCTCTTATCCGTTCTAACCCGATCGCTCAGCAATTTCATGGAGTGCCCGCGAGTTCTTGTATTGTGAGAATCCTACTTCACAGGGTTCTGGAGAGGATAAAATAGAGGAGATGAGAACAATGTAAATTGCTTTTGGCCCCTACTGAGGGCGGAAGGTAGGGAACAATATAAATAAATACGTATCACGTGTGTCGGTATTCTCGAGCTGTAGATGTATATATCTAAGAATTGTGGTTCTTTAAATAAAAATTTAAAAAAACCATGAAACCTTTGAAATCATCCCTAGTAGTCACTTTATTGACTTCTGGTGGTTCTTATTGCCCAGATTATAGAGGTAGGTTTGCCAACCTCCAGGTGGTAACTGGAGATCTCCTGGGGTTACAACTGATCTCCAGGCAACAGAGATCGGTTCATCTGGAGAAGATGGCCGCTTTGGAAGGTGGGTTCTATGGCACTGTACCCCAACGAGGTCCCTCCCGTCCCCAAACCCCGCCCTCCTCAGAGTCCAGCCCCCCAAATTGCCAGGTATTTCCCAACCAGGAGTTGGCAACCCAAGGGGGACTCTCACCTTGAAAGGCCAGCAGGGACCCAAGTCCCAACAGCAGATACTTATCATATTGAAAGGGAAATTCTTCGACGATTGTCCCATCAGATTTTCTGTCCAGAAAGCAATCAAAAGGAATTTTCTAGGCATGATAGTATATGCAAAATACACTTGCTATTTGCATTTCTTCTGCAGAAATAATACAAAGTTATTACGGAGAGAAAGGGGGGGGAAGGATCATCCTGCTTTGAGCTACAATAGCAGGATTGAAGGTTAAAAATATGTTTTTGTCGTTTGCGCTGTTCA
This sequence comes from Gekko japonicus, assembly GCF_001447785.1. Lineage (NCBI taxonomy): Eukaryota > Metazoa > Chordata > Lepidosauria > Squamata > Gekkonidae > Gekko > Gekko japonicus. Next base: position 101,552 of record NW_015176545.1, on the reverse strand, counting down.
ACTTGGGGGAAATCTGCATATCAATACAGTAAAGAGATTTTTTAAAAACCAAAAAAAACGGATATTTACATATAATACCAGTGTGTGTTTACATTTAATATCATATTGGATTTAATTTTATTACTTTCAAGAAGGCAATTGGGTGAAGAATAAACACCGCCGAATGCCAGTTCATTGATATGCGGAATCAATATGATAATCGCATCGCTGATATAAACTCATAAGGAAAAAGCTTATGACATTCTGGCGAAGCGCCTTAATTTAGACTTGGCGGCATGCGCACGGGAGCGAGCAACGATATACAGCAATCCGATTGTTTAATTCAGAAGATTTACAGTTTGTGCCATATTCCTGATGGGTTCTTTCTCCCTAATTACTCTGACTCCGCTTTCAAAAGCATTGATGGAAAAGATAATTAACACACACCAGTGACTTTATTAGCCCTTTCCCCAACGTGCCGTCTGGATATGACCTCACCCACAGGAGTCTCCCACAAGGGACCGGATCCCTGCCACTAGTGAAGAGATAGAGGAATTGCCCCAGCGTAAATCAACAAGAAGGAGCTGCAGCGGCTCAAGTGGTTAAGACGCTGAACTGCAGCCTGTGGAAGGTCGGTAGTTCAGCAGTTCGAGACCCGAGTTGCCGCATGACGGAGTGAGCTCCCATCTCTAGTTCCAGCTCCTGCCAACCTAGCCGTTCGAAAGCAAGAAATTGCAAGTAGATAAATAGGTACCACTTCGGTGGGAAGGTAACAGCGTTCCGTGCGCCTTGGTGTTTAGTCATGCCGGCCACATGACCATGGAAATGTCTTCGGACAGCGCTGGCTCTTTGGCTTGGAAACGGAGATGAGCACTGCAACCCTAGGGTCGGACTCGACTGGCTTTCAAGCAAGGGGAACCTTGACCTTTAAATCTACAAGGCCCAGCTGACATGAGTGGTACCGGAGAACCCTTGGGGGCAGAAAGCAACATCTGCCCCAAATTGGAAAATGTTGTTTCAATTTCTGGGCCTTCCTTGTTGGGTCGCCAGCCTCCAGGTGAGGCCTGGAACCCCCCAGGGGATTGCAGTTCATCTCCAGACTACAGAGAACAGTTGCCCTGGAGGAAATGGAAGCTTTGGAGGTAGATCTCCCCAGGGGGCGGGAGGATGCCCGCTTGATGGGCCCCAGATCCAGCTGGTGGGGGCTACCCCACCCCTGAAGTGCTTGGATCGAGTCGACATGCCCGGCGTGATGACATCACATGGGGGTGACATCATCGCGCCGGACATGTCACCGGGGGGACGCTCTAGCATCCGGCCTGAAAACTCCATGGCACCATAGAGTTTCTAGCCAAATGCTATAGCGTCCCCCGGCGACATGCCTGGCACGACGGTGTAACTTCCAGGTGACATCATGGTGGCACACATGCGCTAAACACGCACATGAAGATCCCAGACCAGGAGCTTTTCCCCCACCCCACTGGAGAAAGGTAGGGGACTGGCGACCCTATTTGTTGGAGAAAGGTAGGGGCCTGGCGACCCTATTTGTAGGGGGCCTGGATGGCTTCACATCCCCTCCCCAAATTCTGCCCTGCCGAGGCACTGCACCCAAATCTCCAGGACTTGGCAAACCAACTTGTAAGCCCTAGTACACCTGCATTTCAGTTGATGTTTAGAACGCCCGACATAACATGCATATTGAAGACAAATTAGTGATCAACACTAGTTGAAGATGTTTGTATGACACACAGAAATCGTGGCTTTGAAACCCTTACTGAAGGTTTGTTCAGACGAAGAGACGAGACGGAACTCAATCCGGAGGTTCTCGTCCGCAATCACTTGAGAACGATCAAAATAACTTCATGTATCTTAATAATCACAGTTGCTTCATGAATGTTTATTAATTGTATTTACTGTCACGGAGCTGCGGTGGCTCAAGTGGTTAAGACGCTGAACTGCAGGCTGTGGAAGGTCAGTAGTTCAGCAGTTCGAGACCTGAGTGTGCCGCATGACGGAGTGAGCTCCCGTCTCTAGTTCCAGCTCCTGCCAACCTAGCAGTTCGAAAGCAAGAAATTGCAAGTAGATAAAGAGGCACCACTTCGGTGGGAAGGTAACAGCGTTCCGTGCGCCTTGGTGTTTAGTCATGCCGGCCACATGACCACGGAAACGTCTTTGGACAGCGCTGGCTCTTCGGCTTTGAAACGGAGATGAGCACTGCAACTCTAGAGTCGGACTCGACTGGCTTTCGAGCAAGGGAACCTTTACCTTTACCTTTACTGTCACAATAATGTTATTTACAGTTTACACTTTGAGATCAATAATATATTGACATGATGGTTGAATAGATCTAGCGTCTTTGATGTCGGTCTGTTCATTCCATGTTTAACTTCCAGGCAGTGGCTGGAGATCTCCCAGGATGACAACTGACCTCCCGGTGACAGAGACAAGTTCCCCCGGAAAAAAAGGCCGTGTTGGGAAGTGAACATGCGACCTGGAAGTGGCATCATGTCCGGGATGTCGGGGCAACACTCTGGTATTTGGGCAAATACTGTATGGTAAATTTAACTTCTATGATAGAGTTTTTGCCCAAATACCAGAGCATCGCCCCGACATCCTGGATGTGACCAGGGGTCATTTCCTGCGGGAGTGCACAGGAGTGGAGCTCCGGCAGTAAGGAGCCCAGGGGGCGGGCACATGCAACAAGCCACACCCCCTGCTCCCAGCACCCCTCAGTCGGGCCACGAGGAGCAAGAAGCAGCCAGGTAAGTTGCAGAGCCCCCCCCCCAGCCTGCCTTCAGGTACAAGCTCTCCCTCCTCTGTGAGGGCAGATCTGCGCCCCCCCCCCCCCCCCGCACGCCACCCAAGCTATAGCTAGCAAGCCAAAAGAGTCCAGTGGAGCCTGAGCAGTGGGTGTTGCCTTCTGACACACTTCCGGTGATGTCAGGGGGTGTGGCACATGCAAATGAGTTATGCTAATAAGTTATGCTAATGAGCTCCTGCACCTCTTTTTCTATGAAATGACCCCTGGATGTGACAATGTCACTTTTGGGTCACATGGGCAGTGACGTAGACATGTCACTACATATGGATGGATCTCCCCCTTTTGGTGGGTAAGTTCCCCCTGCCAGCCAGCTGATTGGAGGTGGCAGGGAAATGATGCCTGGCAGTGGGGGACCCCACTTCCACCAGGGGGGTCTGGCAACCCTCCGCCCCCCAAACCCCGCCTTCCTCAGGCCTCGTCCCCCAAATCTCCAGGTATTTCCCAATCCAGAGCCGGCAACCCTAATGGGACCAAATGCATGGTTCTTTCCCACCCAGTCATTGCCCACTAAAAAGAAGGGCACAACTAGAGACAGGCGAGCTTTTCCGGGTGTCCTCCCATTACAGTTGCCAACCTCCAGGTGTAGCCTGGAGGTCTCTCTCAATTACAACTGCTCTTGAGACTACACCGATCAATTCCCCTGGGGGGGGGGAAATGGCCACTTTGGGGGATGGCCTCTATGGCATTATACCCAGCTGCGGTCCCTCCCTTCCCCAAACCTCACCCTCCCCAGGCATCACCCGCATATCTCCAAGAATTTACCAACTTGGAGCTGGCAACCCTAGATTGGGCTAATCCGAGATAATTTCTGATAACTCACTAATAACAGTGTGCTACTCGCGAATGCTCAGACCTCAAGAAGTTTCCCCTTTTCTCATGCCCTTCTTCTTTTCTTCACCCCAATCCTGTGCATGCTTAGAAGAAGAAGAGGAGGAGATTGGATTTATACCCCACCTTCCACTGCCCAAAGGAGTCTCAGAGCGCCTTACAATCTCCTTTCCTTTCCTTTCCCCACAACAGACACCCTGTGAGGCACATGGGGCTGAGAGAGCTCTTTAGAGGACTGCTCTTGAGAGATCAGCTCTGAGAGAACTTGTAACTGACCCAAGGCCACACCAGCAGCTGCATGTGGAGGAGCGGGGAATCAAACCCGGTTCTCCCAGATTAGAGTCCGGGCTCCTAACCATGACACCAAACCACTACACCAAATTTGGGAGTAAATTCCACTGTGTTTAATAGGGCTTACTTTCAGGCAAGTTCACATCGATTGGATTGTGGTTGCTCGCAGAGAATCTCTGTGCTGAAGGATTGAACCTGGGACCTTTTGCATATCAAGCGGGGGCTCAGACACCAAGCCACGTTTCCCCTCCATTCTATCATCACAAACCTTGTGAGGTAGGTTAGGCCGAAAGAGAAAGAACGAGATCTTCCCCTGACGTATTACCAAATCCTTTTAACTGGACATGCTGGGAATTTATTTATATTTATTTATTTATATCTTTGATTTCTTATACCACCCTAACCCCCATTGGCGGTCTCTGGGCGGTTTACAGAGAGGGTGCTAATCACATTACTCCCTAACTAGGGCCACATTTGTACGGGGTGGGACTGCCTTCCAGCACCCGGTGGTGGTCGATGTTATTTCTTTTTTCTTTTTTTGGCTCAGCTCTTCTTCAGTTCTTTTTCCCCGGCGTCTCCCCTCCGGCGAGATGTTCCTCCTGGCGCCCAGGTGAGTCAGCTTGCGACACGCGATTCACGTCTTCCACCGGCCTCAGCTGCGTCCTTCCGGCTCCGCCACGCCTGTGTTTTGACGTCACCGCGCGCCTCCACCTTCGCCGACGACAGCCGCCTGATGTTTCCACTGCCGGCCACCAGGGATCGCTCCTTCCGGCCCCGCTGCTGCCGCCGCGCCACCCACGCCGTCTCCACCACCGCTACTCTACTGGGGCCGATGCCTCACCGCTGTCGCCATTGCCGCCGTTGTCTTCACCACACGCCTCACCTGATGGCAGGTACCCATTTATCTACTCACATTTTAATTAATTGCTTTTGAGCCGCTGGGTGGGCGGGAGCTGGGACTAGGGTCGGGAGCTCACCCCGACCGCGGTGGTTCTCGAACAGCCATAGTGGCTGCTCGAGTGTTGTTATTAAGGGAGGCGTTTTACTGCCTGCGCCACTGCTCCCTAGAATTGAACCTGGGACCTTCTGCAAGCCAAGCAGATGCTCAGCCACAGGGGAGGTCCTGACACAAAGAAAGCCAGCTTTGTGCACTCTGAAGAGGAGGATGTTTCTAACAGCAAAAAGGAGGTACTGTTTGAATGGATGTAATGGAGGCCATGCTCAGATGACCCAGGTTAGCCCGATATCATCATATCTTGGCAGCGAAGCAGAGGCCCCTGCCACACGGGGGGAGGGGGGGAGTACGGCCAAAGTACGACTTTTTAAAGCCGCACCAAAAGAAACATGCGGCGGCGGGATCACATAGATCCCCTGAGCCGCCGCGCAGTTCCTCCCCGGCACGATCAGATGCTGGGCGGGAAGCTACTGAAGGGAGAGCGAGGCTGCTGAACTGCGCA
>NW_015176545.1:94181-95813 GCF_001447785.1 Gekko japonicus | reverse complement strand
GATCCTGGATCCCCCAGCCCCAACCAATAGCCACCTTGGCGGGACATTCAAACCCTCCAATGGGAATGGGGGGTTGCTGGGTGGATATGTATATAGTTGGCCCTGTTGGCCGTTTCTAGTTAGTCTTTGTCTGTGTGAAGTACAATAAACGTGTGCTACAGCATGTCGTCGTCCGAGTCCTCCATGCGGCGAACCCAGTACTTTTCACACGCTAAGGCAAGCAATGGCAAACCATCTCCATTGGTCTCTTGCTGTCCAAACCCTACTGAATCGCCATTAGTTGGCTGTGACTTAGCGGCACTCGCGGGTCAGGGTGACGTCATCATCCAGCCATGGAAACGAGCAAAAATGGATACGTCTCTCATGAGCCGGTTCCTCTTCCAACACTGTCTGATAAACAGCCACGACAGTGACAAAGCATCTTGGGTAAATGCCTTTTAATGGCACGGGGACATCCCGTGATAGATGTTTCTCCATCTCTCTCCAGCCCATCTGTCTTTTTTCTTTCCTAAAGTGCTCTATAAAAAGTTATAAAAGTCCAGCGCTTCTCAAACTGATACATCATTAACGTGCCCACAACTTTCCACAGCCTGCCACAAGTAATTTTGTGAGGCAGGATTGATTGGGTCTCTATTCAAGAATGAGAGAGAGAGGAAAAAACCGAATTGGGGGGGGGGGGGAGGCCTTGTGCCTTGAATGCTGACAAGGAGCGATATGAATCTGGCCTTATCTCCCTGTGTTATTTCTCTCGCCACTCAGTGTCTTACTATTAAGATAAAGCAAGTTACCCTGGTGGCATGAACCGCTGATTGAAAGCTGGATAATGACTTCTGGATTTATTTATTTATTTGTCGGGGACGCAAGAGGCAATATTGGGCAAGCAGGGTGAGGGAGAGAGATGGATTGGTAAACTGGAGGAGGAGATTGGACTTCTACCCCACCCTTCACTTGGAATCTCAGAGCGGCTTAGAATCTCCTTCCCCTTCCCCTCCCCACAACAGACGCCATGTGAGGTAGGTGGGGCTGAGAGCGCTCTGACAGAAACTGCTCTGAGAGAACTCTGACAGAAGAAGAAGAAGAAGAGGAGGAGGAGGAGGAGGAGGAGGAGGAGATTGGATTTATACTCCCCTTTCACTACCCGAAGGCGTCTCAGAGCAGCTTACAATCGCCTTTCCCTTCCTCTCCCCACAACAGACACCCTGTGAGGTAAGTGTGGCTGAGAGAGCTCTGAGAGAACTGCTCTTGAGAGAACAGCTCTGAAAGAAATCTGACAGAAGGAGGAGGAGATGATGATGATGATGATGAAGAAGAAGAAGAGGAGGAGGAGGAGGAGGAGGAGATTCGATTTATACCCCCCTTCACTATCCTACATGAGGAGCTGCGGTGGCTCAAGTGGTTAAGATGCTGAACTGCAGGCTGTGGAAGGTTGGTAGTTCAGCAGTTCAAGACCCGAGTGTGCCGCATGACGGAGTGAGCTCCCGTCTCTAGTTCCAGCTCCTGCCAACCTAGCAGTTTGAAAGCAAGAAACTGCAAGTAGATAAATAGGTACCACTTCGGTGGGAAGGTAACAGCGTTCCATGCACCTTGGTGTTTAGTCATGCTGGCCACATGACCACAGAAACGTCTTCGGAC
>NW_015176545.1:93659-94013 GCF_001447785.1 Gekko japonicus | reverse complement strand
TGCCGAGGTGCACGGAATGCTTTTACCTTCCCACTGAAGCGGTACCTATTTGTCTACCTGCAATTTCTTGCTTTTGAACTGCTAGGTTGGCAGGAGCTGGGGCCAGAGACAGGAGCTGACTCCATCATGCGGCACTCGGGTCTCGAACTGCTGAGCTTCTGGTCTGCAGCTCAGCGTCTTAACCTCTGAGCCACCACGGCCCCTAGGATCTAGGAAACCCAGGTTCAAATCCTGACATACTAGCAAGAACAAAAAAGGGAAAGAAACTAAACCTAACAAAGAACTCCAAAACCAAACAAAGGTTAGTGGAAAGGAGGGCCAATATTAAAACCTTTACATAAAAAGAGGTACATG
>NW_015176545.1:92249-93625 GCF_001447785.1 Gekko japonicus | reverse complement strand
ATAGTATCAAATTAAAACATATATAGGGGCCCAATTATAACCAATATATATAAAACATAACCATAACCAGGGCTAAAAGAGTTGACCTGACGCGTTTCGGCCGAATCGGCCTTCCTCAGAGGTCATACAAGTGTGGCTAGATGGTAAATAGTTACATTCATAAAAACACAATCCACTCCATCATGCGGCACTCAGGTCTCGAACTGCTGAGCTTCTGGTCTGCAGCTCAGCGTCTTAACCTCTGAGCCACCACGGCCCCTAGGATCTGGGAAACCCAGGTTCAAATCCTGACATGCCATGGAAGCTTGGTGGGTAACCTCTCAGCCTAACCTACCCCACAGGATTGTAGATAGGATGAGATGGAAGAAAAGAAAACAACGTAAGCCATTTTGGAGAAAGGCAGGATATAAATGAAGTAAATAAATAACTGAAAATAAATCTCCCAGAATTACGACTAATATCCAGACAACAGAGATCATTTACCCTGGAGAATAGGGCTGCTTTGGAAGGTGGACTCTATGGCGTTATACCCAGGGGAACTGCCTCCCCTCCCCAAGCCCCTCCCTCCTAGAAGAGGAAGAAGAAAAAGAAGAGATTGGATTTACTACCCAAGGGAGTCTCAGGGAGGTTTACAAACTCCTTCCCCTCCCCACAACAGACACCCTGTGAGGGAGGTGGGGCTGAGAGAGCTCTGAGAGTCCCTTCACTACCCAAAGGAGTCTCAGAGTGGCTTACAAACTCCTTTCCCTTCCCCTCCCCACAACAGACACCCTGTGAAGCAGGGGGGGGGGCTGAGAGAGCTCTGACACAAACTGCTCTTTTTCAAGAACAGCTCTTGTCAGAACTACGGCTTGCCCAAGGTCATCCAGCCAGGTGCAAGTGGTAGAGTGGGGAATGAAACCTGCTACAGAGATGAAGTGATGTAACGTTCTATAAAGCTGGTGACTCCAAATCCCACAGCTGGAAGGTTCTTGTGGTGGTGGAAAGCATCACCAAGTCACAACCAACTTATGACAACAACATAGGGTTTCCAAGGCCAGAGATGTTCAGAGGTGGTTTGAAAAAGAAGAAGAGGAGATTGGATTTATACCCCAGCCTTCACTACGCAAGGGAGTCTCAGAGCGGCTTACAAACGCCTTTCCCTTCCCCTCCCCACAACAGACACCCTGTGAGGTAGGTGGGGCTGAGAGAGCTCTGATAGAAACTGCTCTTTTTCAAGGACAGCTCTTATCAGAACTACGGCTTGTCCAAGGTCATCCAGCAGGTGCGAGTGGAGGAGTGGGGAGTCAAGCCCGGTTCTCCCAGATTAGAGTCCGCGCATTTAACCACTACCACCAAACTGGCTCCCGGCCATGGTAATCTTCTCTGTATCGTTC
>NW_015176545.1:77721-90403 GCF_001447785.1 Gekko japonicus | reverse complement strand
CTCCAGGTTCCCCCTGGAGGCTGGCAACCCTAATCCCATACATTATTATCCTTCTAGAGAGTGTATTTGGAAAGCGGAAAGATTTATGGATCAAATGTTTAATGTAAAAAAGAAGCAGAAGGAAAAGAATTTAAAAATGGATGTGGAGGAAGAAGAAGAGGAAGAAGAGGTGTCCTACTCACAGGACTCAACAGGCCAAATATCATCAGAATCATCTGAATCGGAGAAAGGAGTGGCCGCTCCCAAACTGCAGAAAATGAAGAAATCTAAGGAGAAAAGACTCTAAAAGTAAAGCATGAGTGCAAAGGGCAGTAATTGTGCCAAGCTAATAACTTTATAAAAGCTGTGGTGGCTCAAGTGGTTAAGACGCTGAACTGCAGGCTGTAGAAGGTCAGTCGTTCAGCACTTCGAGACCCGGGTGCCGCATGATGGAGTGAGCTCCCGTCTCTAGTTCCAGCTCCTGCCAACCTAGTTGCAAGTAGATAAATAGGTACCACTTCGGTGGGAAGGTAACAGCATTCCGTGCACCTTGGTGTTTAGTCATGCCGGCCACATGACCACGGAAACGTCTTCGGACAGCGCTGGCTCTTCGGCTTGGAAACGGAGATGAGCACCGCAACCCTAGAGTTGGATTCGACTGGCTTTCGAGCAAGGGAACCTTTACCTTAATAACTTTATACTTTTTATAATCTAACTAATCTCTGCATAACCAGTACCAATAGGTTAAAAAGATCTATTTTTAAGCTTTTCAGATTCTGATTTGTATTAGTCTTTATTCCTTCCCCATATCCAGTAGGAGATTTAGAACAGAATTGTAGTTTTTCCTCCCCCTATCCGGTAGATTATATGTATCTAGAATTCCCTGGCCCATTTCCCATAGTAATAGTGATAGGGCATTAGTATTCCTTTTCCCATTTCATATATGTAGTGTGTAGAAAATGCAAAAATAAAAAAATTCCCCTTTGGGGGGGCCAAAAAAAAGAGAGAGTTTATTTGGGACAGCTGTGTAACACAGAATCATTTACCTTTTTTTTTTAAGTATATGTGAAATCTCGCTTCTTACCATGTTCCCAAAGCTCTCTACCACTGCAGCTTCTCTTGAGACGACTGAGCCTCGAATTAGCAAAAGAATCTGATGTTCCTTCGGTCTTTGTTCAGATCTGATTTCCTTTTTTTCCCCATTGCAAAATCTATCTATTATTTCTGGATGATATTTCTTCTCATCTGATCAAAATTGCCAATTAAAATGTGTGCACGCACAGGAAGAAAGGAGGAGGAGAGAGAGAGATTGGGGGGGGGGAGAGACAGAGAGACGATGATTCATAAATTCTTCAGTCTCTGGTCAAAGAAGACAAATTCCAAATGTAACCGCACGTGCTCTTCTGTGATACAGTCCAAATAATTGACTTTTCAACCTGCAATAAATATTCTCCTCCTTGTCATCTTCTGATTGCTTCATAATTAACACGGCGGAGACACCGGCCTAACTCCGTATGACAGATATTTATTTAATACCCCTTCTGCTGTATACATTAACATTTCTCAGTCCCTGCTTTAAAAGTCGCTTGGAATTTGTGCCGGGGGGGGGGGAATCAGATCCACCGCAGGCTTCTGTTGTTTATTTTATTGTATGTGCCTTGTCGTTTTCACTGTACAGAAGAACATAAGAGCCTTGCTGGATCTCACCAGTGGTCCATCTGGTCCAGCATCCTGAGAACATAAGAAGGGCCCTGCTGGATCAGACCAGTGATCCTTCTAGTCTAGCATCCTGAGAACATAAGAAGGGCCCTGCTGGATCAGACCAGTGATCCTTCTAGTCTAGCATCCTGAGAACATAAGAAGGGCCCTGCTGGATCAGACCAGTGATCCTTCTAGTCTAGCATCCTGAGAACATAAGAAGGGCCCTGCTGGATCAGACCAGTGATCCTTCTAGTCTAGCATCCTGAGAACATAAGAAGGGCCCTGCTGGATCAGACCAGTGATCCTTCTAGTCTAGCATCCTGAGAACATAAGAAGGGCCCTGCTGGATCAGACCAGTGAACCTTCTGGTCTAGCATCCTGAGAACATAAGAAGGGCCCTTGCTGGATCCAGACCAGTGGCCCATCTAGTCCAGCATCCTGAGAACATATGACGAGCCCTGCTGGGTCATGCCAGTGGTCTATCTACTCCAGGATCCTAAGAACATAAAAAGAGCAGCCCTGCTGGTTCAAACCAGGGGTCCATCTAGTCCAGCATCCTAAGAACATAAGAAAGGCTCTTCTGGAACAGACCACTGGTCCATCCAGTCCAGCATCCTAAGAACATTAGAAGGTAAGAAGAGCCCTGTTGGATCAGACCAGTGGTTCATCTTGTCCAGCATCCTAAGAACATAACAAGAGCCCTGCTGGATCAGACCAGCGGTCCCTCTAGTCCAGCATCCTGAGAACATACAAAGAGGTCTGCTGGGTCAGAACAGTGGGACATGAAGCATCCTGTCTCACACAATGGCCAGCCAGTTCCTCTGGAGGCCCAAAAGCAGGGCATGGAGGCTGAGACCTTTCCCTGATGTTGCCTCCTGGCACAGGCATTCAGAGGCTGCTGCCTGCCTCTGAACGTGGAGGTTCCCTTCAGTCACCACAGCTAGTCTAATCCTCTTTTAAAGCCCTCTAAGGCTGTGGCAATCACTACATGGCAGGCAGGGCAGGATATAAATCTAAAATAATAAATAATCCTTTGTGAGTGCAGTCCACATTTTAATCACTCTCTGTGTAAAGAAGTATTTCTTTTTCTCTGTCCTGAATCCATCTAACACGAAGGTTGCTGGGTCCCTGCTGACAGTTGGCAGGAAATGGGGGGACTTACCAGGAGCGAGAGGGACGCCTAGGTGACTTCGCCAGGGACACGGCTGTGTCCCTTCCAGTGTGTACCTGAAGTGACATCATCGTGTTGGCGATGTCACAGTGACGCTCTGGTATTTGGGCAAAAACTCTATGGTAGAAACCGTTTTTACCACAGAATTTCCCCCAAATACCAGAGTGTCATGCAGCTTCACAAGGTGATGATGTCACTTCCAGTACACAGCAGAAGTGATGTCACCACATTGCCGGCAATGACGTCTGGGCCTCCATCTCTCTCCTGATAAGTTCCCCCACTAGCCATCTGATTGGTGGCAGGGGAGCAGAGCCTGTGGCAGGGGACCCCTACCTCCACTGCTGGGGGGGGGGGTCTGGCAACTCTATCTGACACCCTACAGCAAATAAACTGTGATTCTTGTCAGCAACCAGTACCAAAGGCTGACAATGGCAGGGTCTTAAGATCTTGACCTGGAAAATCTGCTTTTCTCCTCCATTAAAAAAAACAAAACCTTGTATCATCTAGCCAGGAGGTCCCAACCCTTTTTGAGCCTGTGGGCGCATTTGGAATTCTGACGCAGCGTAGTTGGCATGGCCACAAAATGGCTGCCACGGGAGGCGGAGCCAGCTGCAAAATGATCGCCACAGCTTCACTCCAGTCTCACAGCATAGATCCTTGTGCTGTGGTGGTAGCTGCTGCCAAATCAATGTTTTTAAAAAATCTGCCCAGCCAATAGGGTTGCCAAGTCTTCTTACCTTCGCAGCGGGGGAGCCTCGCCGGGCTCTGGGAGCTCCTCGATGGTGCGCGTGCGCGCCGCCAGCACATCACAAGACGTGATGTGCTACGTCGCTCACGTTGAGGGCGTGGCCCAGATCGTCAGAGGGAAAACCATAGAGTTTTCCCTCTGACAATCTGGGCCACGCAGCCACGCTCCGCTTCAGGGGGCAGAGTTTCCCCTGGGGCCCGATTCCACGGCGGCGGAAATCGGGCCTCCAAAGCAGGGGTTTCCCCGCCCCCCCCCCACTTGGCAGCCCTACCAGCCAATCAAATCTCCAGTGGTCAACCAGAAGCCTTGCTGGGCAAAAGGCCTACCTTGCCCGCTTCCTAAAAACCCTTTGCCACCAGAAAACACGTCAGCAGGCACCATGGGGCCCTCAGACACTACACTGAGGACCCCTGAGGGGGGAGTGAATTTATAGTGGAGCCGCCATTTTTCAGCGCCATCCCCATTCTCCACATCCATAGTTCTGTCCTCAACCAGGTAGCTGACTAAAAAGATATTGAAGTATCCGTCAGGAGAACTCTTCCAGCTCTATCTGTAAATTTATGCTCGCTGGCACTCGTCTCGCTCGCCGGCAATGTTATCGTAATTTATTGCCATTTAACTGCTGAATGGCTCGCCCTGTAATATATGCACGAGCATGGATATCTGGCTTGGCATTGCTATCGAAAGAGCCCACATGGCGCTCCGAAGGCAGCGTCCCTCAAAGAAGAGCTGACATATTGGTGGGATAAGTTACAGCTCGCCCGGTTATAAAGCAGAACATTGAATGTCAAGCACGCTTGTCGGGCCCGGCTCGGAAACACCCAGGCAAGATTTTTCTCAGCTAGTTTAAGTGGCTGGATCAGATGGTGGACGTCAAACGTTTCATGCCCTCCCTGGTGCAACTGGGCCCGCGCTGGCTCCCTTCTCACATGGGCTGGACACTGTTGATCCATCCCACCAAGAAGGGCACTTTCCTCCAGTAGAGAAGAGGTCTTCACAGCATTTCAGGAACTCCTTTGCATATTAGGCGACACACCCCTAATGTAGCCAATCCTCCATTGTAGCCCCTGTAAGAAGAGCTCTATAAGCTCTTGGAGGATTGGCTACATTAGGGGCAGGGCTCTTTTTGTAGAAAAAGTCCAGCAGGAGCTCATTAGCATAATAGACCACACCCAACATCAGGAACTCATAAGCATATTAGGCCACACCCCTGACAACACAGCTCATTAGCATATTAGGCCGCACCCCCATGTTACCAGAAGTGTAGTCATTCAGCCACACCCACCTTTTGCTTCTTATTCTGTTTACCCTGTTTGTTGTCAAAACCCAGAGCTTTTCTTGTAGCAGGAACTCCTTTGCATGTTAGGCCACACACCCCTAATGTAGCCAATCCTCCAATGTAGCCCCTGTAAGAAGAGCTCTGTAAGCTCTTGGAGGATTGGCTACATTAGGGGCAGGGCTCTTTTTGTAGAAAAAGTCCAGCAGGAACTCATTAGCATAATAGACCACACCCAACAGCAGAAACTCATAAGCATATTAGGCCACACCCTGACACACAGCTCATTAGCATATTAGGCCACACCCCCACGTTACCAGAAGTGTAGTCATTCAGCCACACCCACCTTTTGCTTCTTATTCTGTTTACCCTGTTTGTTGTCAAAACCCAGAGCTTTTCTTGTAGCAGGAACTCCTTTGCATGTTAGGCCACACACCCCTAATGTAGCCAATCCTAATGAGTTTCTGCTGTTGGGTGTGGGCTATTATGCTAATGAGTTCCTGCTGGGCGTGGCCAACTCAGGAGTGAGCCGGAACTCCGTTCCTGTGTGTTCCTGCCCAAAAATAGCCCTGATTAGGGGTATGTCACCTAATATGCAAAGGAGTTCCTGCTACAAAAAAAGCCCTGATTTTACTGATCCAGACTAACAGGGCTAGCCTCTCTGGAATGATTGTCATGAAAAAGAACACCAAAAATTAGGTTGGTAGTTTTGGCTCAGCCTGCTTGGACTATATACTCTGTTAATAACACAGTGTTGTATTTCAGGCTTTAGACTCACACCTTTCTCTCCCCCCCCCTTGCTGTCTGATGATAAATAGAAGCTGTATTGCATGACACTTGTGAACAATGGGCGAGATGGATATTAGAAAAATCTCATTTATCTTCTGCTTTATTTCGTGATAGAGGTCCTTGTCACCGGGGCTATTATGTGACCAGGCCTGGAAAGGCCATCTCATTAGTTTCCCTTATCAAGATCGCAAGGTCCCCTTTTCAAGCGATAGCACATTTTAGATTCGATTAAAACAACAATATTTTCGGTGGGTGGTTATACCTTCTCTTTTCTGCCGCGACCTCTCTTTCTGAAGCGACTTTTGCTTTGAAACTGAGCCTTGTTCCCTCTGCGTTTTCTGCCTTGGCTGTTTCGCTGGCTGTTGTATCGAACAGGTTATACGCATACATTTTGTGCCAAAGACTTTTGGGGTCTCTGCGTAGAGAGACAGCATGGGGTACGGGACAGGCTGTTGGACCGGACTCTGGGCAGTGTTCCCTCTAAGCTGAGTGAGTGTGAGCTAGCCTCTGGCTCACACATTTTTGTCTTCGCTCGGGAAGGAGGGCTCCAGAGCAAACTCACTGATGCAGCAGCCAAATCGCTCGCTCACCGCTTTAGTGCCAGTCGCTCACAAAGTGGAATCTTTGCTCACAAGACTCCACAGCTTAGAGGGGACATTGCCTCTGGGAGACCCGGGTTCAAATCCCCACTCTGCCATGGAAGCCCGCTGGGTGACCTCGGGCCAGTCACACGCTCTCAGTCTCATAGAATGGTGGTTGTGAGAATAAAACCGAGGAAGGGATAACACAGTCATAAAATATCACCTTAGGTTCCCACTGGGGAGAAAAGCACATGATCACACGAAGCTGCCTTATATTGAATCAGACCGTCGGTCCATCAGAGTCAGCACTATCTACTCGGACTGGCAGAAGAAGAAGAAGAAGAAGAAGAAGAAGAAGAAGAAGAAGAAGAAGAAGAAGAAGAAGAAGAAGAAGAAGAAGAAGAAGAAGAAGAAGAAGAAGAAGAAGAGGAGGAGGAGGAGGAGATTGGATTTATACCCCGCCCTTCACTTGGAGTCTCAGAGCGGCTTACAAACTCCTTTCCCTTCCCCTCCACACAACAGACACCCTGTGAGGTAGGTGGGGCTGAGAGAGCTCTTGACAGAAACTGCTCTTTTTCAAGACAGCTCTTATCAGAGCTACGGCTTGCCCAAGGTCATCCAGCAGCTGCAAGTGGAGGAGTGGGGAATCAAACCCGGTCCTCCCAGATTAGAGTCCACACACTTAACCACTACACCAAACTGGCAGCCGCTCTCCAGAGTCTCAGAGAGAGGTCCTTCTCATCACCGACTGTCTGAGCCTTTTAACAGGAGATGCCAGGGATTGAATCTAGAATTGCCAGCTCTGAGTTGGGAAATACCTGGAGATTTGGAGCGTGGCGCCTGAGGAGGGTGGGGCTTGGGGAGGGAAGGGCTTCACTGGGTTTTATTGCCCCAGAATCCACCTTTCAAAGTGGCTTTTTTTATCCAGGAGGAACTGGTCTGGAGACCAAGTCCTATGAGGAAACGTTGAAGGAGGTGGATATGTTTAGCCTGGAGAGAAGACTCAGAGGTGATACGATAAGCATCTTCAAGTACTTGAAGGGCTGTCATATAGAGGACGGTGCGGTGTTGATTTCTGTTGCCCCAGAAGGTCCCACCAGAACCATCAGGTTGACATTAAATCAGAAGAGTTTCCGGCTAAACCTTAGGAAGAACTTCCTGACAGTCAGAGCGGTTCCTCGGTGGAACAGGCTTCCTCGGGAGGGGATGGGCTCTCCTTCTCTGGAGGTTTTCAGAGGCTAGATGGCCATCTGACAGCAATGCTTCTCCTGTGAACTTAGGCAGCTCGTGAGAGGGAGGGCAGGAAGGGTTGCATCAGTGCTTAGTTCTTGTGGCCCTTTCTTACACACCCAGGGAAGTGCCGATCACCACTTTGGGGGTCAGGAAGCAATTTTTCTCCAGGCCATTTTGGCCGGGGATCCTGGAGGTTTTTTGTCATCTTCTGGATGTGGAACAGCGGTCACGGCAGGTGTGTAGGGGGGAGGTATTTGTGAATTTTCTGCATTGTGCAGAGGGTTGGACTAGATGACCCTGGAGGTCCCTTCCAACTCTATGATTCTAGATTGCATTTTACTGCTCTGTTGTTGTTGTTTTAAATTGCTGCTCTGGTATCTCCCTCCCGCAAAAGCACTTTGGGGTCAGGAAGCCATTTTTCTCCAGGCCAGTTTGGCTGGACATCCTGGAGGTTTTTTTTGTCATCTCGGTGTGGAACAGTGGTCACTGGGTGTGTGGAGGGGGAGGTATTTGTGAATGTCCTGCATTGTACAGGGGGTTGGACTAGACAACCCTGGAGGTCCCTTCCAACTCTATGATTATATGATCTCTGACACCTGGAGATGTCCAGCCACCACTTGAAGGTTGGGCAACCCTAACTGAACCAGGAACCAGCATGCCAAACAGATGCTCTTCCACTGAGCCATGGCCTCTCCCTAGAATGCTGAAATAAATAAAATAGTGTCTTCTCTTGAGTCGGGCCATTGGCTTCCCAAGCAGCAACTCTCCAAGGTCCTAGGTAGCGGTCTTTCACATAACCTATGGATCATAGGTGTTGTTAGTCATCTAGAGGAACTGGTTGGCCATTGTGTAGGACAGGATGCTGGACTAGATGGACCGCTGGTCTGATCCAGCAGAGGTATGCTAGCTAACTACCTAATTATGGGATGGAGACAGATTCTGGCAACACGTGTTATCCTTGCAGAGTTCAGAGAGCGACGGGAAAGGGGAGCGGTGGCGCAGACGATAGAACGCCTGCTTTAACAACTATGAACAGCACTGTGGCTGTTTGAGAATCACCGCGGTCGGAGTGAGCTCCCGACCCTAGTCCCAGCTCCCGCCCACCCAGCGGCTCGAAAGCAAGTAACACCTAAAAGCAAGTAGAGAAATGGGTACCTACCCTTAGATGGGTAGGGGGCACCCTCCTTCAATAAAGTGTGTGGTGGCGGCGTGGAGATGGCGAAAAACGGTAGCAGGAGAACATCGGTGGCGGCAGAGCAGTGATGGTGGAGGCGGACGGCGATACTCGGTAGAGCAACCCCTGGTGGCCAGTAAGAACATCGTGCAGCCGATGACGTCTAAAGGCGGAGACCAGAAGGCGAGCGACGGCGTGTACGCGGGCGCGGCTGAGCCTTCCTGGATGGAGCTGAAGCCGGAAGCGAGCACAGAACGTGCGCCTATGCGGTCCTGCCGATAGCCGTCCAACGGAGACACCAGAGACTGCCATCCAAAAAAAACAACATCAGAGACTGCCAAAGAAGACGCCAAGCCAGAATAACAACAACAAGGATCCACCACTTGGGTTGCCCCGCCTCCAGAAAATATGTGGCCCAAGTTAGGTTTCAAAGTTCTTAGAACGCATCACGTAAACCGCCCAGAGACCCTTTGGGGTTAGGGCAGTATAGTAAGTCTAAAGTATAAATAAATAAATAAATAAGAAAAGAAGGAGGAAGCCCAAAGGAAGGAAGTAGGCAAAGAGACAGTAGCAGAAGAGAAAGGAGGAAGGATACAGAGTAATCTGAACTGTCTACCTGACTAGCTCTATTGTTTCCTCCTCTGCAATGCTGGTGTAATTGGTGCAAAGGGATGTTCCACTGTCTGTCACTTCCAACAACAAAGATTCAGCTGATCTGGCTGCGTGAGTCTAGGTAAGGTGTCCCCAACCTTTATGAGCCTGTGGACACAGCTTACCATCAGACACACAGTGAAGTTACAGATCTCTGCAGAGTTTCAGTACCTTGAAGGTAACTCCAGCTCTTCAGGCAAGCATATGATCAATGGCTGCCTCCCCAGTGGAGAGGTCTGCCTGCTCTAATGGACTCAGCACCCAAGGAAAAGAGACCTCCTTCCCACTGCAAGGAGTTTTTATCATATCTGTTACTCCACCCACTGACTAGGTCATGCCAGGTCAAAGAGGCTTCTCCTGGAGTTCTCCAGGAACCTCTTTCCTGAAGTCTCTCTAGCATTCTATTCCTCCAATTCTCTGTTCCCTGTTTTTTTTTGACACACCCATTATCTCTCCGGCTAGATAAATTAGCATTTGAATGAACATTGGCTGAGGCATGTCTAGAATGCAGTTACACTGACCCCCCCTCCTGTCTGTTCTCTGCCCAGAGGGGGGGGGACTTTTTAAACACACAGTGGTGGTTTTTCTTCTTTCAAACCTCCCAGGAAAAAAATGCATTTCTTCACACCAAACATGAAGTAATGTAATATTGAATCAACCACTAGAGGGAGGTAAACACGTACCGGACAGGGGGACCCAAAGCAACAGGAACACACAAGAGATGAGAATGAGGAAAAGCCCTTCCTTGCCTTCTGTTTCCTGTTGCACTGTGTTCCGCCCTATAATCCTAGTCGGACTGCACTTTTTGTTGGAGCTCTTTGCTGTCCGACTGGATTGCTTTTCATATTTTCTAGTCTGCCTTGAGTCTAAGTGAGAAAGTTGGGCTATAAATAAATTGTATTGTTTTTTGTTGTTGCTAAAGAAATACCTATTTTAGTGAGGACAATGGAGCATGTACAGAGCAGCTGGATCTGTGTGCGTCTAGCTCTTTTGGCAAAGCTGAAATTTTGATCATCAGCATTAGATCTGTTGTTGTTAGATCTGTCGGCCGCATTCGATACGGTCAACCATCAGTTGCCGACCCACCACCTCGCTGATGTAGGGATTCAGGGGCTTGCCCTTCAATGGCTGGCCTCTTTTCTCCAGGGTCGGGGACAAAGGGTGGCGATAGGGGATCAGCAGTCCCGGAGGTGGCCCCTCGAATGTGGGGTACCTCAGGGGGCAGTGCTATCCCCGATGTTGTTTAACATCTACATGTGCCCTCTTGCCCAGATTGCCCGGAGTTGTGGCCTTGGGTGTCATCAATACTCAGATGAGACCCAGCTATATCTGATGTTGGGCGGCCGGTCGGACTCCACTCCAGATGACCTTCATCGGGCACTACAGGCCGTGGCTGGTTGGCTCAGACTGAGTCGGCTGAAATTAAACCCAGCAAAGACGGAGGTCCTATAATTTCTGCACATTGCCATCGTTGGTGCGGGTACCATCGGAGGAAGCGGGACGTTCCTAGGGGACAACAGTGGAGTTATGCACTGCTGTAAGTAGCCATACCCTCGAGAACACCATCTTGACTTTAAAATGCGGAAGTGAGTAGGGGAGCACCGAAAATGTTTTTATGAATTCTGTTTAACTATTTAATTGTTTATTTTGTATTGTTAGTATTTTATACTGTTTTATTGTTATTATCTGGCGTTATGCCTCTGTTAGCCGCCCTGAGCCTTCGGGGAGGGCGGGATATAAATCCAAATAAATAAATAAAATAAATAAATAGAGAAGCCAAGGGCTTGATAATGAATACAGCATTTCCCCAGTCCTGTCCTAAACATCAAGAACACCTATACCCCATTGGTAACTCAAGGAAAGTGTAAGCATCATTGAGAGTGGCAGACATTTTGTGACTGCATGCACCACGCTGTATCAGAATTCCAAAGGTGCCTATAGACTCAGAAAGTCCGGGGACCCCTGGTCTAAATGTTATTGAATAAAATAAGAGATTCTCGATTAACACTTCGATTGAGACTCAGAGGCTCATCAGCGGTTGTGACGGATTTACGAGCTGCTTATTTATAGGCTGCGTTGCTTTGAAAACAATCAAAGCAATGTTGTGCCTTGGAATGCTGAATATATTTCTGTCTTTCTCTCCCCCCCCCCAAGCATCTCCACTTCTCTGACAACTGCTTTGAAACATTTTCTCTGTTGCCACCACGGCAACAGCCCGAGTGTCAACAAATCGGTAATGATTTAGAACATGTCAAACAGAATTCAGCAGCCTGGCCTCATTTCAAGAAATCATAGCGGCAGCTCGATAAAGATGGACAATGCTCCTTCCTGGGTCTTAACTTTAGGCAAGGGGGGGGGGGTTCCTCCTTTTTCTCACACTCTCCTAAAGAGATGAGAGAAGAGTTTCGCTACGGAAGAAATAACACATCGCGGAGTCAATAGGCTGGAGTGATTAGAAAGTGCAGGCGCATCTCACAAAATGTTTCCAAGAGTGTGAAAGAGAAGATCAATGATTGCCACAAAAAAACCACCCCCCCAAAACCCCAAATCCTTTTATTGTTTGCTCTTGAAGCGAATCTGAATTATGGCGTTAGTAGCGATCGTCTTTGATAAAATAACTGAAAGGTAGTTGGTGGGAATTGGAATGAATGAATACGAGGAAAGAGAATGCAAGAGAAGCAACTCCAGCGGGAGAACGTGGGAAGGTGCGTTTGCAAAGAGATTGTCTCATGTTGCGTATTCTTAAGATCTAACTCATTACATTCCAAAAGGGGTTGGGAACCCGATGAAATCCCTTTTTATTTGCAATCGGTGTATATCAGGGGTTCCCATCCTTTTTTGAGCCGGCGGATACCTTTGGAATTCTGACACAGGGCAGCGGACGAAATCACAAAATGGCTTCCTCAAGAGATGGAGCCAATCACAAAATGTCTGCCATGGGAGGCGGAGCCAACCACAATATTATCAGGGAGTGAGGTTATGTATAACTGTAACAATATATGTATATGCAGGGGTCATTTTGTAGAAAAAGAGGTGCAGGAGCTCATTAGCATAACTCATTAGCATAACAGATTTGCATATGCCACACCCCCGACATCACCGGAAGTGTGTCAGAAGGCAACACCCACCGCTCAGGCTCCTCTGGACTGTTTTGGATTGCTAGCTATGGGGGGGGGGACATGCAGATCTGCCCTCGCAGAGGAGGGAGAGCTTGTACCTGAATAAACCTTGGCCTTGAAGGGGCCACTGGACTGTTTTGGAATGCTATCTAGGGGGAGTATGCACAGATCTGCCCTCACACAGATCTGTGAAGAGAGAGAGAGAGAGAGAGAAGGAAAGGAGGGAAAGAAAGAGGGAGAGACAGAAATAAGGAGGGAAA
>NW_015176545.1:62203-77678 GCF_001447785.1 Gekko japonicus | reverse complement strand
AGAGGGAAAGGAGAGAAGGAAAGAAGGAGGGAAAGAAAGAAGGAAAGAAAGAGAAGTAAAGAAGAAGGGAAGGAGGGGGAAGAGGGAGAGAAGGAGCAGGGGGCGGGGCTTGTTGCATGTGCCCGCCCCCTGGGCTCTTTACTGCCGGAGCTCCGCTCCTGTGCGCTCCTGCAGGAAATGACCCCTGTATATGTATAGTATATGTAGTATATATAACTATAATAGTGACACGTCTTCTTCTTCTTCTTCCTCCCAAATCTCCAGGAATTTCCCAAATTAGAGCTAGCAACCCTTCCCATACCTCAGGGAAGCCAGCCCAACTCACAAAATCTTCACTGGATGCAGCCTCGGACTTGCGGCAGTGCCAACCTCCCAACAGGAGTGAATTGGGGGGGTGAAAACAGCCCTGAAGAGAGCCCGGTCTTTAGGGCTGACAGGTCCCTCCTGGCCACTGGCAGTGGATGGGGACAAGTACAAGGAGCAGGAGGGAGACCCAGGCTACAGCACTGGAAACAAAACGATATCATTTCTGGTGTGTACTGGAAGTGAAATCATCATGTTGGGTCATCCCAAAGATGCTCTAGTATTTGGACAATGACTCTATGATAAAAATGGCTTCTGCCATAGAGTTTTTGCCCAAATACCAGAGCATCTCCCGGACATCACCAGCCCAATGACATCACTTCCGGGACACGGCAGATATAACATCACCAGACTGCTGACAATGTAGCCTGGGCTGCCCTCTTGTTCCTGGTAAGTCCCCATGCCAGCCTGATGATTGGCAGTAGGGGGTCGGGACTTGGGGTGGGGATACCGTGCCTCTTGCGGAGGGGCTGGCAACCCTTCCCATCCTGGCCTACCCACACCCTTGACCACCAAGAAAACGGGGGACAGAAGGAGGAGAGGAGTGGGCTTGCCATGGTCCACCCACTGGGGCCAAGGGTGTTGTCTGAGGCTGTTGCTTGCCATGGCAGATTCCAACACTGTGGGTGGGTAGGAAAACAACAGGTGTGGTTTCAGGCCCATAGCCAGTATTTTGTGGCTAGTGGGGCAAATCTTTTTCTGGTGGGGCTGAAGTTCTCAGTGCAGAAAGAAAACCCATTCAGCCCATAGAAAGCTGTTACCAGGATAGACCTCTAAACTGCAGGCTGTCAACCACTTTAGATGAGAGTTCTCAGATGCTGCAAGTTAATCACTTCTCCCAGCCTAAGCAACAGTTCTGATCACAAGCCAGCAGGCGGAGGTGATGACTTCTATTGTCCAGAAAGCCAACACTTAGGCAGAAAAACTCTCTTAAAGGAGACCAGTTTCTTGACACAGAGTTAGAAGGGATCCTAGAGGTCACCTACTCCAACCCCCTTCCTCAGTGTAGGAATTAGTCAACTACAGCACCCCATTCTGCTTAAAGGAACGCACACCTTTAGAAATGTTTAAAAATGATGGGGGGAAAGCATTTACAGGAGAAATTCTTGTGGGGCCGTGCCTTTAAAAAATCCGGATAGCATAGATTTCCTAACCGAGACTTTTTTTCTCCTTTTTATATAGACTTTTTATGCTATAATTCAATGTGTAATCATTGATAAAGAGTCGCCATTTTGTATTGTAGTTTTTTATAGTAAAATACATTTTAAAAATTAAAAAAAAAATTCGGATAGCAGGGTCCCTTGGGCCTCATCTTATCAAATACCCTTACCAAATACAATGAATTCAGAGCCCGAGACCTCTGTATGTTTCTACTTTTGTCTGTTCCGGAGCCTTTGCATGTTAACAATTCTACTAGAAAAAAGAATCAAGCAGACAGGAAGCTCCTCAGAAGAACGCCGCCGTACATAACCAATCTTTATCCATTTACCTTTTAGAACGTTTGATCGATCCGGTACGAATGTTGGTCTTTTCATGATCATAACTATGATTGTTGCCCATTCATTGCGGGTGCCAAAATAACAGGGGTTCTGCTGCTAGAAAGACCATGACCTTACTTATTACACCACCTGTATCCCCTTGAGAGGCCTATAATTGAAACATTACATGTTGACTCACTTTCTCTTGTGATGTATTGTATCTTCCCAAGGCTAGGCTTTCTGTCGAAGCCCCCCCCCCTTTGCGGAGTCGAATTACCTGAACGGATTTCAAATCTCTTCTTCTGTGAAAGAGGTTCTCCAGCTGATGGAGTTCAACCTTTCCCAGACGTTATTATTCTCGTGGAAGGGAGACTCGTGGAAACTCGAGTCCTTTAAAGTCCCATTTGTTGTTGGATGAATGAATCCTGTTGTGTTTTAAAACGGAATTACTCACGAGCCTTCCCAAATGATCCGGCTCAGACGTACAATCCGTGTGTAGATGTCGATCATCGATCATACTGGTTTCCAATGCCTTCCTTCTGTGTAGAACTTGTGCTGTAGGATTTTCTAGGCATTACTGTTCCTTCAGCTGGAGAGATGGGATTCCTAGGGCTTTCCCGCAACAAATTTTTGCTTCAGCTCGGATGCTTGGCTGCATCAGGTTTCCCCCTCCTTCCGCACAGTATTGTTCACGGGTCTTGCTGTCCTTGGTTCTCTTTGAGGTTTTCTCAAGCAGGAGAAACTGGGAGCAACAACCAGCAAATAGCGTTGCCAGTTCCAGCCTTGGGAACTCCTGGAGGTGGTTCCTGGAAAGGGGGGGGATTTGGGAAAGGATTTCAACTTAGAATCTAGGCCAGGGGTCCCCAACCTTTTTGAGGGTGTGAGCATCTCTGGAATTTTCAGAGGGGGTGGTGAGTGCCACCCCAAAATGGCTGTTGCAGGAGGTGGAGCCAAAACCAAGATGGCTGCCTCTGGAGGCGGAGCCAGATGGAATAACCCCATCCTCACACCTTCTGGGAAGAAGGAAATCCTGAAGGGGAGATGGAACAACATATCAACTAAGGAAAGCCCAGTGGTTGGGGAAAGTGTACTGAGGGGAGGTTTAAGCCACTATCTCCCTACATGCCACAGTACTGATCTGAATCAGCCCCCTCCACACCTGGGAACTAAGTTCTGAATACAGAAATCCCAGACTGCATCTTTTGATGGGACATAGAGAACAACTGATGTGGGGGGGGGGATAATGTGTACTTAAGTCTTCAGAATAAGCCTTCAGCCATGAAGTTAGGGTTGCCATGCTGGGAGGGCTGTGGATGGGATATGGGGAAGGGGTTGCTACTGCTATGGCACCATGTCACTTCCAGTAAAAAAACAACAACCCACAAGTGACACCGGTAGCTCTAGGAATAGCCAGAAACTCTATGGTAAAACCATAGAGATTATGACAATTCCTAAAGTTACCCTATATCACTTCCCTTCATTTTTTTTTAACCAGAAGTGATGTGGTGCCACACAAGACACTGTTTTTTTAAAAAATCAATTCTCCCACTGCTGCTTTGGTCAATGAGAGCAGGGTTGTGGGGGAATGAGACTCCTTCATTAAATCCATTGGTTATCCTAGAACCAATCATTCTCTGTCTGCCTACGTCAGGGGTTCCCCAACCCATGTAAGCCTGTGCAGATCCTTGAGCTGTGGTGTCAGCATCTGCCAAATCAACATTTTTTAAAAAAATCTTACCGGCCAATCAAATCTCCAATAGTCAATCAAATGCCTTGCTGGGCAGAAGCCCTACCTGTCCCCACCCACTTCCTAGAAACACTTGGTGGGCACCAGAAAACTTGGCAATGGGCACCATGGCACCAACCCGGGCACCGGGTTGGAGACCCCTGGCCTAAGCTATCTCACAGAGCTGTTAGGAGGGGGGAAAGTTGAGGGGGAAGGGCCGGCCCAGGGCTCTTTTTGTAGCAGGAACTCCTTTGCATATTGAGTGACACACCCCTAATGTAGCCAATCCTCCCAGAGCTCACAGAGCTCTTCTTACAGGGGCTACTGTAAGCTCTTGGAGGATTGGCTACATTAGGGGGGTGTGTCGCCTAAAATGCAAAGGAGTTCCTGCTACAGAAAGAGCCCTGCCTATAGCCAATCCTCCAAGAGCTCACAAAGCTCTGCTTACAGGGGCTACTGTAAGCTCTCGGAAGATTGGCTACATTAGGGGGGGTGTCGCCTAATATGCAAAGGAGTTCCTGCTACAAAAAGAGCCCTGCCTATAGCCAATCCTCCAAGAGCTCACAGAGCAATGCTTACAGGGGCTACTGTAAGCTCTCGGAGGATTGGCTACATTAGGGGGGGGGGTGCCGCCTAAAATGCAAAGGAGTTCCTGCTACAGAAAGAGCCCTGCCTATAGCCAATCCACCAAGAGCTCACAGAGCTCTTCTTACAGGGGCTACTGTAAGCTCGTGAAGGATTGGCTA
Organism: Gekko japonicus; assembly: GCF_001447785.1. Taxonomy (NCBI): domain Eukaryota; kingdom Metazoa; phylum Chordata; class Lepidosauria; order Squamata; family Gekkonidae; genus Gekko; species Gekko japonicus. The sequence goes on along the minus strand of NW_015176545.1, from coordinate 73,365 downwards.
CATTAGGAGGGGTGCCGCCTAATATGCAAAGGAGTTCCTGCTACAAAAAGAGCCCTGCCTATAGCCAATCCTCCAAGAGCTCACAGAGCTCTGCTTACAGGGGCTACTGTAAGCTCTTGGAGGATTGGCTACATTGGGGGGGGGGTGTTGCCTAATATGCAAAGGTGTTCCTGCTACACAAAAAGCCCATCACTCCATGCTGAGCACCTTGGAAGATGAAAGGATAAAAGGACGATAAAAGGATTAAAAATTGAACAGAGATCAGGAATATTTGCTCACTCCTAATCGGAACCCTGAGCAACCTGCTCTGAAGTACAGCCAAAGTGGCCAGTCTCGACACATCTTGAATGAAGGCAGGGACAGAGATTGAGATAAACCTCTCGAGTTAATCTCGCCTTTCTTTTGCCCAACACCTTGGTTAGAGTCCAGCTCAGCACTGAATAGTATCCTGCCATGCTTCCCCCCCCCCTTTAGAATTTGACAAATGAAGGTAATTTGGAGGGGGGGTTAAGCCTGGGGATACATTGACAGATGGCAACGTGCAGCTTGAAAAGCATTCTCCCCCCCCCCCAGGTAAATCAAATATTACCTAGCCAAATAACAATACCCGCAAACGAAGGCAGTGTGGCACCACTCAGCGAACAAAGTTCTCCATTAATCGTATTTGGCTTTAGAAGGCAGAAAGCTCTGAGACGTGTAGGGTTTGCCAAGGTTTGGGGATAAAAATTGCAAGGATTAAGCAAGTATTACCTCAGTCACTGGAGAGCTGACACCAAAACACAATGGAAGGCAATTGAGAGGCAGAAGTGAGGGGGGGGGAGTCCAGAATTTAATTTTAATAGCATATAATAGTTACTAAGTTCAATAGCCATGCGAGATGTTCAGCGCTGGTACCCGCAAACGAAGGCAGTGTGGCACCACTCAGCGAACAAAGTTCTCCATTAATCGTATTTGGCTTTAGAAGGCAGAAAGCTCTGAGACGTGTAGGGTTTGCCAAGGTTTGGGGATAAAAATTGCAAGGATTAAGCAAGTATTACCTCAGTCACTGGAGAGCTGACACCAAAACACAATGGAAGGCAATTGAGAGGCAGAAGTGAGGGGGGGGAGTCCAGAAATTTTTTTTTAATAGCATATAATAGCTGCTAAGTTCAATAGCCATGCGAGATGTTCATTGCTGAGCAATTTCACGACAATTGTGTTTCGTTTACGACGTGTTCAGAGGGTTTGACGAAAATCCGAGGGAAAGGATTTCTTCAGATTTTGGACTGTACAGTTTTTCGTGGCGGGGTGTCCGAGTGGCATTCGAGTGGTTTTTCTTCACGACAAAGATGCCAAAAGAAAGCTAATGCATGCGTAATGACATGACCGGCTTCCTGCGAACAAAGGCAAATGGGTTTAGGCGGCATCCCCGTGGAGGTCGAGTAGAACACCTTTGAAATGTCTGCGCCTGTTTTTCAGCGCTAGGATTATGTTGTTATGGACCCATGCTTCCTTTGCGCAGCTTTCTAAAGAGAGGAATTCAGTTCCTCTATGACCGATCAAGGCTCGGGGTGTGTTAAGTGCTGTCAACTCACGTCCAGTGGGGTGTCCGAGTGGCATTCGAGTGGTTTTTCTTCACGACAAAGATGCCAAAAGAAAGCTAATGCATGCGTAATGACATGACCGGCTTCCTGTGAACAAAGGCAAATGGGTTTAGGCGGCATCCCCGTGGAGGTCGAGTAGAACACCTTTGAAATGTCTGCGCCTGTTTTTCAGCGCTAGGATTATGTTGTGATGGACCCATGCTTCCTTTGCGCAGCTTTCTCAAGAGAGGAATTCAGTTTCTCTATGACCAATCAAGGCTCGGTGTGTGTTAAGTGCTGTCAACTCACCTCTAGCTTATGGTGACCCCATGAACTGATGATCTCCAAAATGTCCTCCTGTTAACAGCCTCACTCAGGTCTTGCTAGCAAAGGGCCGTAGCTTCCTTCATTGAGTCAATCCATCTCGTGTTGTGATTTCCTTTTTTCCTGCTGCCTTCCACTTTTCCTAGAATGGTTGTCTCTTTCATTGACTCTTGGCTTCTCATATTGTCTTCACGTCGAGGGTCTACCTACACGTTATATCTTATTTACCTGAAAAGGAAGGTTATTATTTTTTTCTACACATGCAACCCCTGGACTAGACAATACTGACCTTGATGGACCAAAGGTCAGATTCAGTCTAAGGCCACTTCATGTGTTCATGTGATCAAAAACCCTTTGTATATAACTTTTTCTGAGGGGAATTGTCTTACATTCAGGGTCATCTTTCTTTCAGGGAAATACAGTACTGTTCCTGAGTCTGTCCCCAGGTCTAGGCACTCAGACACATTACGGAAAACACAAGTTAGGTCTAGGTCCTTACCCTACATAACAGGCTGCTTTGGGGGGTGGGCTCCATGGTGTTATAACCCATTGAGGTCCCACCTCTCCCCAACCCCCTCCCTCCCCAGGTTGTACCCCAAATATCCTTAGGTATTTCCCGACCCAAAGTTGGCAACCCCAGGGGAAGGCTTAATTAGCCCACTGGGGAAACTAGAATTTCCAAGCATGGCCTGGCAACTGGTTCGGGGGGGGGAGGGACATGGTGGGGCACCAATGCTCACAATGTGACATCACCACTCTAGGAATGTGTGAAAACTCTTTGGTAACTAGAAACTAGAGTGATATGATGTCACTTCCGGGTTTTCCCCAGAAGTGACATCACATGGTCGACCCGGCAGCCATTTTTTCTTTATTTTTATCCAACCACTGCTCTGAGCTGGGGCAGGAAATGAAGGATGGGGCAGTAGGGATGCCAGCCTCCAGGCAGGAACAGGGCACCATTCTGAACCCGGGTCCGTGCTCCTAACCACTACAGCTCATCTCCAGACAACAGAGATTAGTTTGCCAGAATAAAATAGATGCTTTGAAGGGGGGGGCTCTGTGGCATTGTACCCCACTGAGGTCCCTGTCTTCCCCAAGCTCAACCTCCAAATCTCCACGAACTTCCCAACCTGGAGCTTGTAACCATACTGCCTTGCCCCTTGCCAGTGGCCGGGGGGTGGCATCTCTATGGGGCAGAGAATCCCCTGGCCCTGGATGCAAGATGGCAGCCTTAGGGGAATCCATATGTTCCCTGGGATGTGGGTCAGTATGCTGGCGTTTATAATTGTTGTTTGGTGTACACCGGTTTGGTATAGTGGTTAGGAACACAGACTCTAATCTGGGAGAACCGAGTTTGATTCCCCACTCCACCACATAAGAACATAAGAGACGTCAATGTTGGATCAGGCCAGAGGCCCATCCAGTCCAACACTCTGTATCACACAGTGGCCAGAAATACCAGTGCCATCAGGAGGTCCACCAGTGGACATGCAGCTGCTGGCGTGAGCTTGGGTCAGTCATAAGTTCTTTCAGAGCTGTTCTCTCAAGGGAAGTTCTCGAGAGAGCTCTCTCAGCCCCACCTACCTCACAGGGTGTGTGTTGTGGGGAGGAGAATGGAAAGGGATTGTAAGCCGCTCTGAGACTCCTTTGGATATTGAAGGGCGGGGTATAAAATGAATCTCTTTTTCTGCTTCTTCTTGTTTATAGTTTTGTTTTTAAAGTGGCTTTTTGCATTCCCCCACCCCCCACTTCTTTAATGTTTTGCAATCCGGCCTGAATGCTTATTTGGTTAAAGGACGGGATGGAAATTTCCCAGACAAGTAAACTATGAGGAGATTCAACCACAAGAAGAACAAGGCACCATTCGGAACCCGATATCGCTTGAAGGACCACATGTTCCATTTTTTTTCCCCAGAGTAACTGAAAATGGCATAACTTGAAAAACCTTATCGGAGATTGCAAGGATCCCCGGAAACAATTTCACAAACTTTTCATTCGCAGAAAAAAAAACTGAGGTACCCTAAAGGCCACTGCTTTTAAAGATTATTCAGAGCGTTAATCTCCGATACATTTTTTTGGGTATATCGGGTGGATTTAACCCAACCTTTTGTTCAACCGGAAAGTTCAAATAGGCTTTTTTATTTAATTCACTCTCTTAAAAAATTCTAATGTTAAACCCTCCTACACTGCCTCATTCTCCCTACAAATTGAAATGTCAGAAATAATCAGAGCTATCGGCGAGCTACATCTGTTCCAACTAAGTGAAGAGTGTACAGGAATTCTCACAAGAGCACAGTGCAGGAGATTTCTGCTGAGGAACCACGTCCTGTATGCTGCTGCCGAGCAGAGAAATACTGTGGAAGCCAAAGGGTTCAGCCAAAAACATGTCCTTTCCTGTATTAAGGCAATTTTTAAATGCTTTCCGGGGAGCTTGTCTCTCCAGGTAAAGCACTCCAGTGTGACTGACATTCTGGTTCTTTCTTGATGGTTTTACCATAGAGTTTCCCATGATTTCTAGAGCTCTCCACTCTCACTTCTGGAAAGAACTTCCAGTAAGTACATGAAGCCACTTAAAAAAAACAAACTGCAGCCCTAGCTCAAGGGGGGAGAAAAACAGAGGGTGGGTTGGTTGTGCTGCCATTTAGGTTTAATATAGGATCACCTAGAGTTGCCAACCTCTAGGTGGGGCCTGGATAGGGTTGCCAGCCACCCATGGGGGTGGGATTTTCCCCAGTTTCAGAGGACTCAATCTATCACTGGCCAGCTGGCTGGTTGGGAAACCCCACCCCCAGAGTCCCGGCGCACCCCACATGCCCAGTGCAATGACGTCACATGGAGGTGACGTCATTGCAGGGGCACGTTGTTTGGGGGAAACTCTAGTATTCAAGTAAAAACTCTATGGTGACCACACAGTTTTTACCTGAATACTACAGCGGCCCCTGAACAACATGCCCAGCATGATGACGTCACTCCTGGGTGATATCATCATGGCACATGCGTGGAGTCCACGTGCACCAGAAGAGTTCTGAAGCCGGCCTGGAGCCCCTTGCTGGGATGAAGGTAAGAACTGGCAACCCTAGGCCTGGAGAACTCCAGGCATGATCTCCCGGATGGTGGAGATCAGTCCACCTGGAGAAAATAGCTATTTTGGAGGGTCCTCCCCAGGTTCCCCACCAATTCTCCAAGAGTTTCCCAACCGGGAGCCGGCAAGCCTAGCCTGTCCCCCTACCAGTGGTCAACCAGCCCACCTAGGTGATGAGATGGCTGTATTTGGTGCCCCCTCCATCTCTGGAGCCCTAGGCATTTGTCTAGGTGTAGCTAAGGGACAGAATGGGACTGGCCCATCCTGAGCCCTTGAATCAGATGGACTTGAGTACATAATCAATAAATGACATGATGCATGTGGCCTTATGCCCTGATCTGGATAGCCCAGACTGGCCTGATCTTGTCAGATCTCGGAAGCTAAGATGGGTTGGAAATAGGGATGCCAAGTTGATTTTCCCTACTGGTGGGGGAGCCTCGCTGGGCTCCGGGAGCTCTCCGTTGATGTGCGTGCAAAGCATGGGCGCGCCACCAGCATGTCACCGGAAGTGACGTGCGATGTTGAGCACGTTGAGGGCGTGGCCCCGATCATAGAGTTTTCCCTCCGATGATCGGGGCTACGCCCCCAACATGATTGACATGGTTGCGTCACCTCTGGTGACACAGCCATGCTGCGCTTCAGGGGGTGGAGTTCCCCCCGGGGCCCGATTCTACGGCGGCGGAAATCGGGCCTCCGAAGTGGGAATTTACCCGCCCCCACTTGGCAGCCCTAGTTGGAAAGGAGACCACCATACCAGGCTTAAGATGTGAAAGTAGGCAATGGCAAACCACCTCTGGACATTTCTTGCCTTGAAAACCCAACAGGGTCACCATAAGTCACCTGTGATAGCAAAAAAAAAGTGTTTGTGTATCCAGAGTCAGACCATCAAGCCATTCCATAGGTTTGCCAGCTCTGGGTTGGGAAACTCCTGAAGATTTGGAGTTGGAGCTAGGGTCGCCAGGGCCCTTTGAGACACCGGTGGCACACCAGGAGTGACACTCTGGTTTCTGGACAAAACTCTATGGTAAATGGCCCTCAAACCATAGTCACATCAGGGATGACACTCTGGTTTCTGGACAAAACTCTTATGGTAAATGGCCCTCAAACCATAGAGTTTTGCCCCAAAACCAGAGTGTTCCCCCCAATGTCACCAACATGCCAGTGTTCCTTCTGGATGATGTAGGCGTGTCGCACCACATTGCTGTTTGGGGGGCGGATTTCTTCCTGCTGGCCAGCTGACCAGTGGCGGGCAGGGACCCACAAAACCAAGGGATGCCCCGCCCCCAACTGGGGACTGGCAACCCTAAGTAGAGCCTGGGGAGGGATCTCAGCAGGGTATAATGTTATCAAGTCCACCCTCCTAAGCAGCCACCTTCTCCAGCGGAATGGATCTCTGTTGTCCGGAGAGCAACCGCAATTCTGAAAGAGCTCCAGGCCCCACCAGGAGGGAGGCAATCGTTACCAGCACAATCGATTCGAAAGGGTACTGGCTCTCTGAGCTTCTCAGCAGAAGTCTTTCCCAGTCTCATTCCCAGAGATCTTTTTAACTTGAAAAGCTGGGACGGAGCATTTCACAGGCAAAGCACGCACTCGATCGCTATGCTATGGAGCCTCTCCTCGGTAATAATAAATAATAATGGGGGAAATAATCATTGGGGCATGTGGAATTGGAGCCTCCTTCCATCTAAGCCGGCACATTTCCCTTCAACGCTGATTCAATTAATAGCCGGAGGCTTGGCAAGAAACAAGCCCAGATTCCATAATGTTAATCATCGGGCCAATTAAAGGTTAAGGAACTAGGGTTACAGCGAGACAATCCAGCCCATTTTGCTTCCTTAATTATGTTCAGTTAATTAAGGGCTTCAGTAGCAAGCCACCATGCCGTATGAAAGGAAATTTGCTTGGCTGCACTGCAATCTCCTAAAAGGCGCCTTGGAGTATCAGTAGCGCACTGGAACTATGGCTCGGGCTTGAAAATTGCCGCCCACCGGGTCACCTGTGGTGAACCAGGATGGACAAAAGGAAATGCTATTTTAAAGGGGGAGGGATTAAAATGTGGGATTCGCTGCCAGTGGATGTAGTAATGGCCAGAGGAACAGACAAGTTAGGTTCTGCCTCTCCCTATAAGATAGGGTTGCCAGCTCTGGGTTGGGAAACATCTGTAGATTTGGAAGGAAGAAGAAGAAGAAGAAGAAGAAGAAGAAGAAGAAGAAGAAGAAGAAGAAGAAGAAGAAGAAGACGAAGCAGAAGAAGAAGAAGAAGAAGAGGATTAATATGCCTCCTGGATTTATATCCCACCCTTCACTCGGAGTCTCAGAATGCCTTAGAATCTTCTTCCCTTCCCCTCCCCACAACAGACACCCTGTGAGGGAGGTGGGGCTGAGAAAACAGCTCTGAGAGAACTACTCAAGAGAGAACAGCTCTGAGAGACCTGTGGCTGACCCAAGGTCCCCCGTCAGCTGTATGTGGAGGAATAGGGAATCAAACCCGGTTCTCCCAGATTAGAGTCCGCGCACTTAACCGCTACACCAAACTGGCCCTGTTATCACTTTGACCCTTTTCATTTCACACATTTGCACTGCTGGTGTTCCCAGTCTGTTTCTTTCTTTCTGTCACAGCATGTTTACACCATTCGTGCATTGCCGCATTCCTCTGACATCTATGTATGTGTGTCTGTATAACATACATGTACCTATGTTAGATGCCATATTAGGGTTACCGTCATACTGGTGGGGCCTGGGGATCTCCAGACCACAGGGACCAGTTCCCTACCCCACTGAGAGAGCTCTTTCGAGAACTGCTCCTGAGAGAACTTGTGACTGACCCAAGGTCACACCAGCAGCTGCATGTGGAGGAGTGGGGAATCAAACCCGGTTCTCCCAGATTAGAGTCCGCACACTTAACCACTACACCAAACTGGCTCTCAGCATGGCTACTGCTCGGTAAAGAGGGCTCTGTGTCCATATTCCCAGATGCTGTGTGTGCACACAGGTGGATCCGGGCCAGACTGTTTAGCAAAGGTGCATAAATTGCACCCAGTCAGGTTCCGCTGAAATTTACAGGGCCCAGTTGATGAATTAAAGCCGCAATCAATAGTTTACCTGACCGTCATCTTGTAAATACATAAATCTGTCTTGCTTGTTGTGGTAAAGAGGGCTCTGTGTCCATATTCCCAGCTGCTGTGTGTGCACACAGGTGGATCCAGGCCAGACTGGTTAGCAAAGGTGCATAAATTGCACGCAGTCAGGTTCCTAGGTGATGAATTAAAGCTGCAATCAATAGTTTACCTGACCGTCATCTTGTAAATACATAAATCTGTCTTGCTTGTTGTGAGGGCCTCTGGCTGCCTTTGGTTGCACACGAAGCCCTAAGTAAGGAACGATGAGAAATGGCTCCTTAACTATTGTAGGCTCTTTATGACATTTTTTGTCCATTAGGGGTTTTGATTTCTTTTGGTCTTTGTCAGTTTTCATGCTTTTTGTCTTTTTTTTAAAAAAATTATTTATGGGTGAGATTTCTCTTGGTAAACAAGTATTCTTCCCGTAATGAGCTATGATCAGAAGTCATTTCTGATTAGTCAAGCTAATTTTTCGAAAAGGACAGAAGAAAGAGAATAGTAATTGATACAGACGCATTCTTAGATGACAAAGGGAACAGATTTGGAAGACATGGTAACTGCGAAAGATAACTGGATACTGAAGTGTATAAAGAGGCTTTTAATGCCATTAATTCAAAAGGTAGGGGATTGGTGGGAGGGAAGGTGGTGTGGTATATAGTCCAAACTCATTAGATTTTGGATGGGCAACCTCCAAGGAAGACTGCAGAGGAAGGCAATGCCAAATCACCTCTGCATCTCACTTGCCTGGAAAGCCCGTTGCTGGGGTCACCATAAGGTTTGGATGAGAGACCACCAAGGAAGCCTCTACAGAGGAAGGCCATGGCAAACCAACTCTGCGTCTCACTTGCCTTGAAAGTCCCTTGCTAGGGTCAACCTAAGGCTTGGATGAGAGACCACCAAGGAAGACTCTGCAGAAGAATGCCATGGCAAGCCACCTCTGCTTCTCTCTTGCCTTGAAAGCCCCTCGCTGGGGTCACCCTAAGGCTTGGATGAGAGACCACCAAGGAAGACTCTGCAGAAGAACGCCATGGCAAGCCACCTCTGCTTCTCACTTGCCTTGAAAGCCCCTCGCTGGCGTCACCATAAGGCTTGGAGGCCTGGCCGAGCTACATGATGTTCGATGTTGGAACGCTGGGCTCACGAACGTTCCATTGCAGCTCTTCACTCACCTCACGTGCATCCGAGAACTCGGTGGCTGTTGCCAGGAGGGGAACCAGGGCTGACATTTTCTCCCCTCGCAAGCACACATTCAGCTAAGTTTAGCCGTTCAAGATGCCTCACGAATACCCAGCCCTGACCCTGAGCAGAAGAAGGAGCTGCCAGGCATTGCCCATCGCATTGTGGCAGCTGGCAAAGGCATCCTTGCTGCAGATGAGTCCACTGGCAGCATTGCCGAGCGCCTGAGCTCCATCGGCACAGAGGACATCAAGGAGAACCGCCATTGTTACCGGCAGCTGCTCTTCACCGCCGATGACTGCACCAACCCTTGCATCGGTGGCATTATCCTCTTCCACGAGACCATGTACCAGAAGGCTGAAGACGGCCACCAGTTCACTAAGGTCATTAGGGATAAGGCCGCCGTGGTTGGCATCAAGGTGGATAAAGACCGGAACTAATGGGGAGACCACTACCCAGGGTCTGGATTAGGACTGCCAAGTGGGGGCGGGTGGCGGGAATGCTGCGCCCAGTACGAGAAGGATGGAGCTGACTTTGCCAAGTGGCGCCATGTCTTGAAGATCACCCCAACCACCCCTTCCCACCTGGCCATCATGGAGAATGCCCCTGTGCTTGCTCACCGTGCCAGCATCGGCCAGCAGAATGAGATTGTTCCTATTGAGGAACCTGAAATCCTTCCCAACGGTGACCACGATCTCAAAGGTTGCCAGGACGTTGTTGGCGGCACGCACGCGCGCATCCAGGAACGGCTCCCAGAGCTGGCCAAGGCTCCCCCGCCAGTGAGTATTTTGGACTTGGGAACCCTAGTCTGGATGGTTCATCTGAATGCTGCACCCAGTACGAGAAGGATGGAGCTGACTTGGCCAAGTGGCGCCATGTCTTGAAGATCACCCCAACCACCCCCTTCCCCATCTGGCCATCATGGAGAATGCCCATGTGCTTGCTCACCATGCCAGCATCGGCCAGCAGAATGAGGTTGTTCCTATTGAGGAACCCGAAATCCTTCCCGATGGTGACCACGATCTCAAATGTTGCCAGGACACGACAGAGAAGGTTCTGGCTGCTGCGCACAAGGCCCTGAGCGACCGCCACATCTACCTGGAGGGATCTCTACGCAAGCCAAACATGGTGATGCCTGGTCATGCCTGCACCAAGAAATACTCCGCTGAGGAGATTGCCATGGCAACCATTACTGCTCTGCACCGCACTGTGCCACCAGCAGTGACTGGCATCACTTTTCTGTCTGGTGGCCAGAGGGAGGAGGAGGCCTCCATCAACCTGGTGGAGGGCGCACTCCAAAGAGTCAACATCTCCTGGAAATTCCAGGCCCCAGGGATATTAAATTTGCTGTTACTAGAGCCAGGGCATTTTCGGTGGTGGCTCCTACCTGGTGGAAGGAGCTCCCGGAGGAGATCCGGGCCCTGCGGGACCTTTCTCAGTTCCGCAGGGCCTGTAAGACAAAGCTCTTCTGCCAGGCTTTTGAGTAGGAGCCGCCGCCACTTCAAGTCCACCACCGATATGTTTGCAGCATCGCACCACTACCACTAATATGTGGTTCCATCTGGGTGCGAGGTGACCCTGGAAGGAGAGGGTGCTGACAAGTTGTGGGACCAATACCTTCTGAGGAAGTTCTACCCCATCTTGCACTGACACTTTGTTGTTGTACTGTGTTGTTTTATGGTTTTAGACTGTTTTATCTGTTTTAATTCTGGCACTTGTGCCTCGTTGTTAGCCGCCCTGAGCCTTCGGGGAGGGCGGGATATAAATCCAAAAATAAATAAATAAATAAAATCTGTTTTAATTCTGGCACTTGTGCCTCGTTGTTAGACGCCCTGAGCCTTCGGGGAGGGCGGGATATAAATCCAAAAATAAATAAATAAACCTGAACACCATCAACAAG
>NW_015176545.1:61959-62090 GCF_001447785.1 Gekko japonicus | reverse complement strand
ATGTTGCACTGTGATGTTCATCAGTGATAATCAAATGTTCACTGATCACCAGACCTCTTCAAAGTCTGCTCTGAGAGATTCAAATAAGTTATGTGTCAGGTATTTTCCAAACGGCAAATGCAGGGAAACGC
>NW_015176545.1:61215-61320 GCF_001447785.1 Gekko japonicus | reverse complement strand
CAGCGAAGAAGAAGAAGAAGAAGAAGAAGAAGAAGAAGAAGAAGAAGAAGAAGAAGAAGAAGAAGAAGAAGAAGAAGAAGAAGAAGAAGAAGAAGAAGAAGAAGA
>NW_015176545.1:55887-60821 GCF_001447785.1 Gekko japonicus | reverse complement strand
AGTTAAGAACATAAGAACATAAGCGAAGCCATGTTGGATCAGGTCAATGGCCCATCCAGTCCAACACTCTGTATCACACACTGGCCAAAAATACCAGGTGCCATCAGGAGGTCCACCAACGGAGCCAGATTAACTCCAGAAGCCCTCCCACTGTTCTCCCCCCCCCCCAAGCACCAAGAATACAGAGCATCACTGCCCCAGACAGAGTGTTCCATCTATACTTTCTGGCTAATAGCCACTCATGGACCTCTGCTCCATATGTTAGTTTATCCAATTCCCTCTTGATGCTGTCTATTCTTGTAGCTGCCACCAGGGATCATTTCGTAGAAAAGAGGTGCAGGAGCTCATTAGCATAACTCATTAGCATAACTTATTTTGCGTGTGCCACACCCCCTGGCATCACTGGAAGTGTGTCAGAAGGCAACATCCACCACTCAGGCTCCACTGGACTGTTTTGGATTGCCAGCTATGGGGGGGGACATGCAGATCTGTCCTCGCAGAGGAGGGAGAGCTTGTACCTGAATAAAACTTGGTCTTAAAGGTGCCGCTGGACTGTTTTGGGCTGGGGGGGGGCTCTGCAACTTACCTGGCTGCTTCTTGCTCTGACTGAGGGTTGCTGAGAGCAGGGGGTGGGGCTTGTTGCATATGCCTGCCCCCTGGGCTCTTTACTGCCGGAGCTCCGCTCCTGTGCGCTCCTGCAGGAAATGACCCCTGGCTGCCACCACTTCCTCTGGCAATGAATTCCACATGTTAATTACTCTTTCGGTGAAGAAGTACTTTCTATCTGTTCTGTTCAGGGTCACTGTGCCAAGGCAGGCAATGGCAAACCACCTCTCTTTGTCTCTTGCCTTAAAATCCCTAAGGGGTCGCCATAAATTGGCTGTGCCTCGACAGCACTTTCCATCCCAGCAGTTTTGACAATAGAATAGACAAGAGGGAGGCAGAAGAAGCAACAGGAGGAGGGAAGTAACCCCCCATCCTGCAGGTTCCCCGTCTTCTCCACCCCCCCTTGCCTTCCCCCCCCCAGCTCCTCGCCGCTTGGCACTCTGGCAAGTTTTCACCACCAAGGCTGGGGGGAGGCTACGAAGCAAGGCGAAAGGGAGCCTCCACGTCCCGCGGCAGTCTACCTCCACGCGGCAGGCACTGCCCAGAGGAGGGAGAGCTTGTACCTGAATAAAACTTGGTCTTAAAGGTGCCGCTGGACTGTTTTGGGCGGGGGGGGCTCTGCAACTTACCTGGCTGCTTCTTGCTCTGGCTGTGGGTTGCTGAGAGCAGGGGGTGGGGCTTGTTGCATATGCCTGCCCCCTGGGCTCTTTACTGCCGGAGCTCCGCTCCTGTGCGCTCCTGCAGGAAATGACCCCTGGCTGCCACCACTTCCTCTGGCAATGAATTCCACATGTTAATTACTCTTTCGGTGAAGAAGTACTTTCTTTATCTGTTCTGTTCAGGGTCACTGTGCCAAGGCAGGCAATGGCAAACCACCTCTCTTTGTCTCTTGCCTTAAAATCCCTAAGGGGTCGTCATAAGTCGGCTGTGCCTCAACAGCACTTTCCATCCCAGTAGTTTTGACAGTAGAATAGATGTACATTTTAGATTTTGTTAAAGGTTAATTTTAGGGCTCGGGTGACTTCAAAGACCTCATTTTTTTTCTGCCATCAAGTCGCAGCTGACATGGTGACCCCTCATGGAGTTTTCAAGGCAAGAGGTGAACAGAGGTGGCTTGCCATTGCCTGCCTCTGTGTAGCAACCTTGGACTTCCTCGGTGGTCTCCCATCCAAATACTAACCAGGGCCGACCCTGCTGAGCTTCTGAGATTTAATGAGCCCAAACTAGCCTGGACTAACCAGATTAGGGATCAAAGACCTCGATAGACATTTGTTGTGATGTCACAAAGCTCCACACATTTGGGGTTTCCCCCCCTGCATTCATTCCAAGTACACTGATATTCACAACTACCCTGTGGTGTAGGTCAAGGGGTGTGTGTGTGCATGTGTGTGCATGTGTGTGTATGTGCGCGTGTGTGTGCGTGTGTGTATGTGCGCGTGTGTGTGCGTGTGTGTGTGTGTGTGTGTGTGAGAGAGAGAGAGAGAGAGAGAGAGAGAGAGAGAGAGAGAGAGAGAGAGAGAAGACTGGACCAAGGTCACCTAGCATGACTGAGTTAGGATCTGAACCTGGGTCTCTCAGATCCTAATCTGACATGTGGTCTCCAAATCATGGGGCCTGAATTTGCCCCTGAGAATGAGAACTGTCCGCCGAACAGAGGGAAGCAGAACGAGCATCAAAATAACACGAATTTTCGGCGACCGAAAGTTTTTTAAAAATTAACTTATTCTGCTGCCTCAAGTGTGCAGCTTTTGAAGCGAACGTTGTTGTTTTTTTAAAAAGGCCAGAAAATTAATTTCTCTCATTTCTCCTGTCCCACACCAATTCTAGTTAATGTGACAAGCGGCGTTATTTATTTCACACTTAAAATCGCCGCTCCTGGACGGGGGGGGGGGTAGCTATAAGCTGGTAAAACTGACGCTATATATTGAACGACCTAATGGAAATCTGAAAGCAATAATCATCATAAATTAGGGATTTGCTCAACTGACAACACAAGCCTCGGTAAACCTGATATTGTCCTTATGTAAACTCATGAATGAAGACTCTCCTCAAATAAATTACTTAATAACATCAGAGAGTCATCGGCTGGGTAAACATATCCCAGGGCGCACTCCAAAGAGTTTGGAATGTAAATGTTCACTCAATAGAATTTCATATTTGTCACCTTGGCTAACGAGTTTCGCTTTTTGGTTCCATTATGAAGCCGTTATTAGCATGAAAAAGTTTAAATTTTTGTCTCTAATTTCTAGAATTATCGCTCTTCAGAAGACCCGGAGGGTTTGAAAGTTCTTTAACTGGGAAGCTTTATTTGCATAATTTCCATCGCCCCAACCCTTTGATGCTCGCAACGGCGACTTGAATGTTGTCATCTTTCTTTCTTTCTTTCTTTCTTTTTTTTATGCTTGCAGCAAAGTACATTAATTTTTATTCTCCCTGCCGCATTTCAAAACAACTGAAGAAACAATGAGAGAAAAAATAGCAAGCATTAAGCAGGCTTGTTGTTTTTATGTGTCGGTGCAGAGGCAAAAAGAGTGTGGGAAATATTTTATGAACTTGTTTGCTCTTCGGGAAACAACATACGCTCCTTTGGGAGTGAGTTTATATACAATGGGTGGAGAAGGATCACATCTTTATATAAGTTTCAGAGGGTGGCCGTATTGGTCCGCTGTAGAACAGTTATATTCAAGTCCAGTAGCACCTTAGAGACAAACCATATCTCTGGGTATGAGCGTTCGAGAGTCAACGGTTATACCAGGGGTGGCCCAACTTGCTCAGCATAAGAGCCACGTTGAATAAATGTCAGATGTTTGAGAGCCGCAAGACACGAACAAATATTATACACACATTTTTATTTAAGAACATACCCTGTTTCCCCAAAAATAAGCCCTAGCCGGATTTCTATGCATTTGTGGCATAACCCCTAGTGTGTCTTCTTGAGAAAAAAATAAATACAAGACAGTGTCTTATTTTCGGGGAAACACGGTACACATTTGCTTTTTTATTAACATGGAAGGAGACTGCCAAAAATAAAAACAAAAGGGGTAAAAACAGATATTGAGAATGATATCTATTTGTTTGCTAACGATATTTATTTGTCTAAGAGAGAGGGAAAAGAAAGAGGTGGAAAGAAAGAATTCTTAAAAATATACATTTATCACCAGTCCAAACTGTGAGATTTTGTTGTTTTGATTACACTGTATGCACTTAGAGTTATGTAGGGGTCCAGCCAACTGGCTGACTTGTTGCACCTTCTACAAGCAACAGAAGCCATATTGCTAAGTCGTATTAGATATTGTGTAAGTAAGGTTAGACTCCTAGCTGGGTTTATATCTGATATTGGCTGCGGTCACACGTAACAGAAGCCACACAAGTGAGACGGAAAACAGCCGGAGTTTCCGGGCGCGATCTCACCAGCACATCTGGGAAGCGTAGCACTCCCGTGGCTCAACCGAGGCTTCCAGCCGAAACTGCGTGGCAAAAAACTAGTACCTTGGAGGTACTAGTTTCCGGAAACTGCGGGGCAAGGGCGGGCGTCTGATCGCGTTTCCGGTGGCATCCGGCGCCCGCCCATGTCCCCTTGCAAATAAGGTGGGTTTTTTTGTCCAAGTCTCTGTGGATGCGCATGCGCACCCAACGGAGCATGCACATTTGTCATGTACACAAAAATAAAAAACAGTTTGCCGCGGCGCGCGCTTCTTCGTTGTGCGCCGGCTTGTCCTGTGATCGGCACCTCTCCCTTGCCATGGAACCTCCACGGTACCTC
This sequence comes from Gekko japonicus, assembly GCF_001447785.1. NCBI lineage: Eukaryota > Metazoa > Chordata > Lepidosauria > Squamata > Gekkonidae > Gekko > Gekko japonicus. The sequence continues at coordinate 56,452 of NW_015176545.1, read as the reverse complement.
CACAGGACCTCCACAGGAGGTCTGATCACGTAACTGCGCAGTAGTTTGCCCCAGGGCAAACAGCCACGCTTCTCCTCTGCAGTTTCCTGCCCGTGTGACCGGGGCCTACATTAAATATTAAATAGTTAAGCAAAATTCATAAAACATTTCGGTGCTCGGTGTTCTCGATGGTATAGCTACTCACAGCGGTGCATATCTCTACTGTTGTCCCTTAGGCACATCCCACTCCCTCCAGTAGTACCCGCACCAATGATGACAATGAAAAGCATGCCTCCCCTTCGCTTCCCCAGCTGCCCTGCCGGGAGCCACACAATATGTGCAAAAGAGCTGCATGTGGCTACTGAGCCACAGTTTGGCCACCCCTGGGTTATACCCTGAAAATCTTGCTGCTCTCTATAGTGTGACTGGACTTGAATCTAGCTATTCCTAGTTAATTAACACATTAACCTGAAACACTACTGTACAGCCACAAAGCTGTTTTGCAGCTGTTCAAGTGAGATGAACAGAGATCAGAGATCACTCAGCTCACGATGCATTGCAGCTGCCAAACGTGGCATATTTTTCC